>NC_057809.1:12529389-12547887 GCF_018294505.1 Triticum aestivum | reverse complement strand
GGCCGGGCGCGCGCGACGGCGGGAGCGGGGACGGCCGGGGCGCGCGCGACGCCGGGGACGGCCAGGTCGCGACGACGCCAACGGGGACGGGGAGCGCGGTGACGAAGACGGAACAGAGGAACTAACTAAAAATTTTCATAAGTGTTGTATATATAGGAGAGGCCTTTAGTACCGGTTGGAGCCACCAACCGGTACTAAAGGCCAACTTTGGCCAGGCCAAGAGGCGGGAAGAGCAGGCCTTTAGTACCGGTTGGTGGCTCCAACTGGTACTAAAGGTGGTGCGCTGCCTGCACAAAGTTTAGTCCCACCTCGTCGGGCGAAGGGCAGCCGCACTGGTTTATAAACCCAGTCGCGGCTGCCCTTTTGAACTCCTCTATAAAGCAGGCTTCTGGGCCTAACTACGGCGCGCTGCCCTGTGAGTCTGCTGGGCCTTGTGGGCCTGAAATTGCACGAACGTGGTCTAGCAGGCTCACAGGCAGCGCCCCAAATTTTTTAATATAGTTTTTTTTCTTTTCTGCTTTATTTTTTCTCCTATTTATTTTTGAGTAGTTTTTTATATAGTTTTTTCTTTTCTGTTATAGTTTTTTCTTTTATGCTCTTTTTTCTTTTCTGCTTTATTTATTTTCTTTTATTCATTTGTTTTTATATACCACGCCAAGTTGATGGTTAAAACTTGATGGTTCAAAGTCTGGAGTTATAATAAGTTAAAAAAAATGAAATGTCGGTGTAACAAATGAGTTTTTGTCTGAAACCGGCCCTGATACTTTGAAAGAGATTGTCCAGTTTGTACACAAAGTGCATCTAGTTTTTGTCATAACAGAAGAAGTCTGGAGTTGTAATAAGTTATTAAAAATAAAAAAGAGGTGCAATGCTCGTTAATTAGCCTCAAGCCTTTCGGAATAGTGTAAACTGCACTGCACATAGCTCCGTGCAGTTTATACGTCTCCAACGTATCTATAATTTTTGATTGCTCCATGCTATATTATCTACTGTTTTGGACTATATTGGGCTTTATTTTCCACTTTTATATTATTTTTGGGACTAACCTATTAACCGGAGGCCCAGCCCAGAATTGCTGTTTTTTGCCTATTTCAGTGTTTCGAAGAAACGGAATATCAAACGGAGTCCAAACAGAAAAATCATTTTTGGAACGTGATTTTCTCACCGGATAAGACCCAGGAGACGTGATGCCTATATACATGATCATGCCTAGATATTCTCATAACTATGCTCAATTCTGTCAATTGCTCAATAGTAATTTGTTCACCCACCGTAGAATACTTATGCTCTTGAGAGAAGCCACTAGTGAAACCTATGGCCCTCGGGTCTATTCTCATCATATCAATCTCCATCACTTTAATCTTGCTTTGCTTTTTTACTTTGCCTTTTACTTTTTACTTTGCATCTTTATATCAAAAATACCAAAAATATTATCTATCAGATCTCACTTTCGTAAGTGACCGTGAAGGGATTGACAACCCCTAATCGCGTTGGTTGCGTTGAGCTCTTTGTGTTGTGTAGGTATGAGGGACTTGCGCGTGGCCTCCTACTAGATTGATACCTTGGTTCTCAAAAACTGAGGGAAATACTTACGCTACTCTGCTGCATCATCCTTTCCTCTTCGGGGAAATCCAACGCAAGCTCAAGAGGTAGCAAGAAGAATTTCTGGCGCCGTTGCCGGGGAGTCTACGCAAAAAGTCAACATACCAAGTACCAATCACAATCCCTATCTCCCGCATTACATTAGTTGCCATTTGCCTCTCGTTTTCCTCTCCCCCACTTCACCCTTGCCGTTTTATTCGCCCTCTCTTTCCCAATCTCCTTCTCCTTCTCTTTCTCCGTTTGCCTCTTTCTCGCTTGCCTTTTGTTTGCTTGTGTGTTGGATTGCTTGTTTGTCGCGATGGCTCAAGATACTACCAAATTGTGTGACTTCACCAATACCAATAATAATGATTTCCTTAGCACTCCGATTGCTCCTCTTGCCAATACTGAATCTTGTGAAATCAATACTGCTTTGTTGAATCTTGTTATGAAAGATCAATTCGCCGGCCTTCCTAGTGAAGATGCCGCTACTCATCTGAATAGCTTCGTTGATTTATGTGATATGCACAAGAAAAAAGATGTCGATAATGATGTCGTTAAATCAAAGCTATTTCCTTTTTCGCTTAGAGATCGTGCTAAAGCTTGGTTTTCGTCTTTGCCTAAAAATAGTATTGATTCTTGGAACAAGTGCAAAGATGATTTTATCTCTATGTATTTTCCTCCCGCTAAGATCATCTCTCTTAGAAACGATATTATGAATTTTAAGCAACTTGATCATGAACATGTCGCACAAGCTTGGGAGAGAATGAAATTAATGATATGTAATTGCCCTACTCATGGTTTGAATTTGTGGATGATTATACAAAAATTTTATGCCGGATTGAATGTTGCTTCTAGAAATCTTTCAGATTCAGCCGCGGGAGGCACTTTTATGGAAATCACTTTATGAGATGCTACTGAACTCCTAGATAATATTATGGTTAATTATTCTCAATGGCACACTGAAAGATCTTCTAATAAAAAAGTGCATGCGATAGAAGAAATCAATGTTTTGAGTGGAAAGATGGAGGAACTTATGAAATTATTTGCTACTAAGAGTGTTTCTTCTGATCCTAATGATATGCCTTTGTCTAATTTGATTGAGAATAATAATGAATCTATGGATGTGAATTTTGTTGGTAGGAATAATTTTGGTAACCACGCGTATAGAGGGAATTTTAATCCTAGGCCTTATCCTAGTAATCCTTCTAATAATTATGGAAATTCCCACAACAACTCTTATGGAAATTATAATAAGATGCCCTCTGAATTTGTGAATAGTGTTAAAGAGTTTATGAATTCACAAAAGAATTTTAATGCTTTGCTTGAGGAGAAATTACTTAAAGTTGATGATTTGTCTAGGAACGTTGATATAATTTCTCTTGAGGTTTATTCTTTAAAGCTTAGATCTATTCCTCCTTAGCATGATATCAATGAGTCTCTCAAAGCCATGAGAATTTCCATTGATGAGTGCAAGGAATGAATCGCTAGGATGCGTGCTTCCAAAGATGCCTTTATTAAAGCGTGTTCTTCCAATTCCTATGAAAATCGAGATGAAGATCTAAAAGTTATTGATGTGTCTCCTATCAAATCTTTGTTTTGCAATATGAATCTTGATGAAACTGAATATGATCTTCCTCTGCCTAGAAGGCGTTCTAAAAATTCGGAGTATTTAGATCTTTATGATGAAATTGATGAAAGTGGGATTGAAAGAAATAAAAATATAAATGTTGCTAAACCCACTATATTGGATTTCAAGGAATTTAATTATGAAAGTTGCTCTTTGATTGATTGTATTTCCTTGTTGCAATCCGTGCTAAATTCTCCTCATGCTTATAGTCAAAAGAAAGCCTTCACCGAACATATTGTTGATGCCTTGATGCAATCTTATGAAGAAAAACTTGAGTTGAAAGTTTCTATCCCTAGAAAACTCTATGATGAGTGGGAACCAACTATAAAAATTAAAATTAAAGATCATGAGTTTTATGCTTTATGTGATTTGGGTGCTAGTGTCTCCACTATCCCCAAAACATTGTGTGATTTGCTAGATTTCCGCGATCTTGATGATTGCTCTTTAAACTTACATCTCGCGGATTCTACTATTAAGAAACCTATGGGAAGGATTAATGATGTTCTTAGTGTTGCTAATAGGAATTATGTGCCCGTAGATTTCATTGTTCTTGATATAGATTGCAATCCTTCTTGCCCTATTATTCTTGGTAGACCTTTCCTTAGAATGGTTGGTGCGATTATTGATATGAAGGAAGGGAATATTAGATTCCAATTTCCAATTAAAAAAGGGCATGGAACACTTTCCAAGAAAGAAAATAAAATTGCCATATGAAACTATCATGAGAGCCACTTATGGATTGCCTTCCAAAGATGGCAATACCTAGATCTATCCTCGCATTTATGCCTAGCTAGGGGCGTTAAACGGTAGCGCTTGTTGGGAGGCAACCCAATTTTATTTTTTAGTTTTTTGTATTTTTATTCTATTAGGGAATAAATAACCCATCTACCTTCTGTTTGGATGTGGTTTTGTGTTTTAATTAGTGTTTGTGCCAAGTTAGACCTATTGGATCTTCTTGGATGATAGTTATTTGATCTTGCTGTAATTTCCAGAAACTTTGCGTTCAGTGCCCTAATTATTAAAAATCATCAGAACGTGATAAAATACTGATTCCAATTGCTTCTGATCAATAAACAAATTGTCTAGGTCGTCTAATTTTGTTAGAATTGTTTGGGTTTCAGAAGTTTGCTTTAGTTACAGATTACTACAGACTGTTCTGTTTTTGACAGATTCTGTTTTTCATGTGTTGTTTGCTTATTTTGATGAATCTATGGTTAGTAAAATATGTTATTATCCATAGAGAAGTTGGAATACAGTAGGTTTAACACCAATATAAATAAAGAATGAGTTCATTACAGTACTTTTAAGTGGTCTTTTGTTTTCATTCTCTAACGGAGCTCACGAGATTTCTATTGAGTTTTGTGTTGTGAAGTTTTCAAGTTTTGGGTGAATTCTTTTGATGGATTATGGAACAAGGAGTGGCAAGAGACTAAGCTTGGGGATGCCCATGGCACCCCCAAGATAATCCAAGGACACCAAAAGGTCAAAGCTTGGGGATGCCCCGGAAGGCATCCCCTCTTTCGTCCACTTCCATCGGTAATTTACTTGGAGCTATATTTTTATTCACCAACATGATATGTGTTTTTCTTGGAGCGTCTTGTATTATTTGTGTCTTTGTTTGTTAGTGTGCCACAATCATCCTTGCTGTACACACCTTTTGAGAGAGCCATACATGAATTGGAATTTGATAGAATACTCTATGTGCTTCACTTATATCTTTTGAGCTATGTAGTTTTGCTCTATGTGCTTCACTTATATCCTTTGAGCGTTATAATTTTGCTCTATGTGCTTCACTTAGATCTTTTAGAGCACGGTGGTGGTTTGTTTTAAATAAACTATTGATCTCTCATGCTTCACTTAAATTATTTTGAGAGTCTTAATAGCATGGTAATTTGCTTAATAATAACATGCTTGGTGTTCAAGATTTGTGAAATTTTCTTTTGAGTGCGTTGAATACCAAGAAAAGTTGGATGCTTGATAATCGTTTTGAGATATGGAGGTAGTAATATTAAAGTCATGCTAGTTGAGTAATAGTGAATTTGAGAAGTGCTTGAGTTAAAGTTTGCAAGTCCCGTAGCATGCACGTATGGTAAACATTATGTAACAAATTTGAAACATGAGGTGTTATTTGATTGTCCTCCTTATGAGTGGCGGTCGGGGACGAGCGATGGTCTTTTCCTACCAATCTATCCCCCTTGGAGCATGCGCGTAATACTTTGGTTTTTGATGGCTTGTAGATTTTTGCAATAAGTATATGAGTTCTTTATGACTAATGTTGAGTCCATGGATTATACGCACTCTCACCCTTCCATCATTGCTAGCCTCTTCAATACCGTGCATTGCCCTTTCTCACATTGAGAGTTGGTGCAAACTCCGCCGGTGCATCCAAACCCCGTGATATGATACGCTCTTTCACACATAAACCTCCTTATATCTTCCTCAAAACAGCCACCATACCTACCTATTATGGCATTTCCATAGCCATTCTGAGATATATTGCCATGCAACTTTCCACCAACCAGTTTATCATGACACATTCATCATTGTCATATTGCTAGCAAGATCATGTAGTTGACATAGTATTTGTGGAAAAGCCACCATTCATAATTCTTTCATACTTGTCACTCTTGATTCATTGCATATCCCGGTATACCGCCGGAGGCATTCATATAGAGTCATACTTTGTTCTAAGTATCGAGTTGTAATCATTGAGTTGTAAATAAATAGAAGTGTGATGATCATCATTCAATAGAGCATTGTCCCAAAAAAAGGGCCAAAGAAAAAAAAGAAGGCCCAAAAAAATAAAAATAAAAAGGGGCAATGCTACTATCCTTTTTTCCATACTTGTGCTTCAAAGTAGCACCATGATATAGCGAGTCTCATATATTGTGCTTCAAAGTAGCACCATGTTCTTCATATAGAGAGTCTCATATGTTGTCACTTTCATATACTAGTGGGCATTTTTCATTATAGAACTTGGCTTGTATATTCTAACGATGGGCCTCCTCAAGTGCCCTAGGTCTTCATGAGCAAGCAAGTTGGATGCACACCCACTTAGTTTCTTTTGTTGAGCTTTCATACATTTATAGCTCTAAGTGCATCCGTTGCATGGCAATCCCTACTCCTTACATTAACATCAATTGATGGGCATCTCCATAGCCCATTGATTAGCCTCGTTGATGTGAGACTTTCTCCCTTTTTTGTCTTCTCCACATAACCCCCATCATTATATTCTATTCCACCCATAGTGCTATATCCATGGCTCAAGCTCATGTATTGCGTGAAAGTTTATGAGTTTGAAATTATTAAGGTATGAAACAATTGCTTGGCTTGTCATCAGGGTTGTGCATAATGAGAGCATTCTTGTGTGACAAAAATGGAGCATGACTAAACTATATGATTTTGTGGGGATAAACTTTCTTTGGCCATGTTACTTTGAGAAAACATAATTGCTTTGTTGGTTTGCTTGAAGTATTATTATTCTTTATGTCAATATGGACTTTTGTCTTGAATCTTCCCAATCTGAATATTCATACCACAATTAAGAAATTTTTCATTGAAATTATGCCGAGTAGCACTCCGCATCAAAAATTCTCTTTTTATCATTTACCTACTCGAGGACGAGCAGGAATTAAGCTTGGGGATGCCTGATACGTCTCCAACATATCTATAATTTTTGATTGCTCCATGCTATATTATCTACTATTTTGGACTATATTGGGCTTTATTTTCCACTTTTACATTATTTTTGCGACTAACCTATTAACCGGAGGCCCAGCCCAGAATTGTTGTTTTTTGCCTATTTCAGTGTTCCGAAGAAACGGAATATCAAACGGAGTCCAAACAGAAAAATCCTTTTTGGAACGTAATTTTCTCACCGGATAAGACCCAGGAGACTTGGACCCTACGCCAAGGCATCAGAGAGGCGGTCACGAGGGTGGGGGGCGTGCCTGCCTCATGGGCCCCTCGAAGCTCCACCGATATACTTCTTCCTCCTATATATATCCACGTACCCCTAAACGATCAGAACAGGAGCCAAAAACCTAATTCCACTGCCGCAACTTTCTGTATCCACGAGATCCCATCTTGGGGCCTGTTCCGGAGCTCCGCCGGAGAGGGCCGTCATCACGGAGGGCTTCTACATCATCATAGCCTCTCCGATGAAATGTGAGTAGTTTACCTCAGACCTTCGGGTCCATAGTTATTAGCTAGATGGCTTCTTCTCTCTTTTTGGATCTCAATACAATGTTCTCCCCCTCTCTTGTGGAGATCTATTCGATGTAATCTTCTTCTTTTTGCGGTGTGTTTGTTGAGACCGATGAATTGTGGGTTTATGATCAAGTCTATCTATGAACAATATTTGAATCTTCTCTGAATTCATTTATGTATGATTGGTTATCTTTGCAAGTCTCTTCGAATTATCCGTTTGGTTTGGCCAACTAGATTGGTAGTTCTTGCCATGGGAGAAGTGCTTAGCTTTGGGTTCGATCTTGCGGTGTCCTTTCCCAGTGACAGAAGGGGCAGCAAGGCACGTATTGTATCGTTGCCATCGAGGATAACAAGATGGGGTTTATTTCATATTGCATGAATTTATCTCTCTACATCATGTCATCTTGCTTAAAGCGTTACTCTGTTTTTAACTTAATACTCTAGATGCATGCTGGATAGCGGTCGATGAGTGGAGTAATAGTAGTAGATGCAGAATCATTTCGATCTACTTGTCACGGACGTGATGCCTATATAAATGATCATGCCAGGATATTCTCATAACTATGCTCAATTCTATCAATTGCTCAACAGTAATTTGTTCACCCACCGTAGAATACTTATGCTCTTGAGAGAAGCCACTAGTGAAACCTATGGCCCCCGGGTCTATTCTCATCATATCAATCTCCATCACTTTATTCTTGCTTTGCTTTTTACTTTGCCTTTTACTTTTTACTTTGCATATTTATATCAAAAATAGCAAAAATATTATCTATCAGATCTCACTTTCGTAAGTGACCGTGAAGGGATTGACAACCCCTAATCGCATTGGTTGCATTGAGCTCTTTGTGTTGTGTAGGTGCGAGGGACTTGCGCATGGCCTCCTACTGGATTGATACCTTGGTTCTCAAAAACTGAGGTAAATACTTACGCTACTCTGCTGCATCATCCTTTCCTCTTCGGGGAAATCCAACGCAAGCTCAAGAGGTAGCAGCAGTCTACCATATTCCTCAAGGCTTGAAGCTAAGCAACATGATCATTGAGCCTCTTCTTCATCGTCTCTGCACTCAGGGCTTATAAACCGCTCCTAGTCCTTCTCTCTTCGCGAGGTGGGACTAAAACACAGCTTACTAAGAAACTGTAGTACTGGTTCATGCCATGAATCGGTACTAAACACTAGTACAAAAGGGTCAAACGTGAAGCACATTAGTGCCGGTTTGGATTAGATCCGGCACTAATGTGTACATTAGTGCCGGTTCATGGCGGCGATCAATAGTACCGGTTTGTGGCGAACCTTTAGTACAGGTTCATCCCACGAACCGGTACTAAAGAGGCTGTGTCAGCCTGCGGTCAGGCTATGGCCCCACCATCACCATTTAGTGCCGGTTCGTACCACGAACCGGTACTAATGAGGTTATGGCAAGCTGTTTTTAGTCCCACCTCGCTCCCCTAACAAGCCTTTTACCACCTTAAATGTGTTCTTTCTCAAACTATCACAAACACTTGGTCTTCATGGAACTCTATGTGTAGAATTTGTGGCTGCAATATGAGTCTTCATCGGTTTATAAATCGTTGATGACTCATATTGACAATTTAGATTGTACACACAAAGATCATTGATGATCAAAGTATTTTTGATGTAGAAGAGATGATATTGACAATTTAGACTGTAAAGAAATATAAGATCATGATCTAAATGGTCTTATATTTTTTGCGTTCAGTATGCACCATTCAAAGCGACGCCATCAACTTTCAACCGTTTATGCCTTCATTTGCTATTTTTGATGCATTTAATGATTTGTTTTGAGAACTAAATGACCTGGAAATTGAAAAGCACTACAAATGAACTCTGAAAAAGTTGAAACTTGGCATGGCATCATTTCACCCACATATCATGTTCAAAAAAGTAGAGAGGGTTACGGCAAAAACTGGATGCACTTCGTTTACAAACTGGACACTCTCTTTCGAAGTATTCGGGTTTCTGATGAAATTAAACTCATCTGTTACAAAAGGCATTTCATTTTTTTAATCTTATTACAACTCCAGACTTTTTGTGCATTCAGTATGCACCATTGAACTGCTAGGCGGGAGAAGCTCTTTAGTACCGGTTCCAACTGCTAGGCGGGAGGAGCTCTTTAGCACCGGTTCATGCCATGAACTGGTACTAATGAGGTTGTGTCAAGTAAGGCTGGGGCCCCACGAGCATCTTTAGTACCGGTTCATGGCATGAACCAGTACTACAGTTTCTTAGTAAGCTGTTTTTTAGTCCCACCTCGCGAAGAGAGAGGGACTAGGAGCGGTTTATAAGCCCTGAGTGCAGAGACGATGAAAAAGAGGCTCAATGCTCACGTTGCTTAGCTTCAAGCCTTCAGGAATATGGTATACTGCACGGAGCTATGTGCAGTGCAGTTTACACTATTCCGAAAGGCTTGAAGCTAATTAACGAGCATTGCACCTCTTTTTTATTTTTAATAACTTATTACAACTCCAGACTTCTTCTGTTATGGCAAAAACTAGTTGCACGTCGGCATTTCATTTTTTTTAAACTTTGGTTATAACTCCAGACTTTGACCATCAAGTTTTAACCATCGACTTGGCATGGTATACAAAAAAAATGAATAGAAAAAATAAATAAAGCAGAAAAGAAAAAAAAACTATAGCAGAAAAGAAAAAAATACACAGGAATAAATAGAAGAAAATAAATATAGCAGAAAAGAAAAAACTACTCAGAAATAAATAGAAGAAAAAATAAAGCAGAAAAGAAAAAAAATTATATTTGTTATTTTTCATTCGTTTACAAAATGACCGTGAAATTGAAAATCACTACAAAATGAACTCTGAAAATGTTGAATTTTGGCAAACTAGATGAAAAACTACTCACAAATAAATAGAAGAAAATAAATATAACAGAAAACAAAAAACTATACAAAAAACTACGCAGAAATAAATAGAAGAAAATAAAGCAGAAAAGAAAAAATTATAAAAAAATTTGGGGCGCTGCCCTGTGGGCCTGCTAGGCCACGGGCGTGCAATTACAGGCCCTAAAGGCCCAGCAGACTCACAGGGCAGCACGCAGAAGTTAGGCCCACAAGCCTGCTATATAGAGGAGTTCAAAGAGGTAGTCGCGGCTGGGTTTATAAACCAGTGCGCTGCCCTTCGCCCGGCGAGGTGGGACTAAAATTTGCGCACTACGGGGTGGCAGCGCGAGGCCTTTAGTACCGGTTGGTGGCTCCAACCGGTACTAAAGACCACCCTTTAGTACCGGTTGGAGCCACCAACCGGTACTAAAGGCCTGCTCTTCCCGCCTCTTGGCCTGGCCAAAGTTGGCCTTTAGTACCGGTTGGTGGCTCCAACCGGTACTAAAGGCTCATCCTATATATACAACACTTACGAAAATTTCAGTTACATCTCCCCACTTCGTCTCCAACCTCTCGCGACATCGCCGCGCGCCGCTCATCGATCCCGTCATCGCCGCCCGTCGCCCGTCGTCCGCCGTCGTCCTTGTTGTCCCCGCCGCCGCCTGTCGTCGTCGTCTCGCGCCGCTGCCGTCCGTCTTTGTCGCCGCGGTCCCGTACGTCTCTCGCTCTCGCGTACCCGCACCCCCCGCGCACCCGGCCCGTATGTACGCCGGCGCCCCCGCTCGTACGTATGGGGCGGCGGCGTACGGGGCCGCACTACAGTGTATACGTACAGAAACACACACACATACACACATACACACACATATATACACACATACACACACACATACACACACACACATTTTTTTACTTATTTTCTGTTTTATGTTTTTAAAAAAATTAATTAGATGATCGAATGTTAGATTAATGTCGAATGTTAGATGAATTAGCTAGATTTGAACTAGTTTATTTAGGTATATGAGATTTGAACTAGTTGAATAATTAATATAACTAGTTTATTTTTAGTAAGAAAATTGTCGAACTAGTTTATTTAGGTATTTGAGATTTGAACTATTTGAATAATTAATATAACTAGTTTATTTTTAGTTTATATAAATGTTAGATTAGTGTCAAATGTTAGATGAATTAGATAGAAAAGTTAAATATATAGTAATGTCAATTGTTAGAGATGAATATAGTTAGATATATTAATGTCAAATGTTAGATGAATATATATTTAATTGGCTAGATATTAATTAATGTTAGATAGTAATAAGTGTTTAATGTTTCACCTATATGAACATAGGAAATGTCATCTGACGACGAAAAAGTTTTTATTATGTGCGAACACTGTGAAGACCAGCGCGGCCTGTGCGACAGAAATTTCCTTGTTGATGGTAGGCGCTTCAGCATCAAGCTGAATGAGACATTCGAAGTGGATACAGTAAGTCACAATGGCAATTATTATTTGAATACAAAACTTATGCTTCATTTGCTTCAACTTATAATTTTAAAGCATGACTTATGCTTCATTTGCTTCAACTTATAATTTTAAATTTTCACTATTCTACTAGCGCATCCCCTGCCATGCAAGAATTTTTGTCTTGGATAAGATAGGTTTTAGTGCTATAGATGATATGGAGGTAAAGAGAGTTTACTTGAAGACCAAGCATGTGTATACTTTCAATGTCAAATTATATAATGGAGACACATACACCCATTTTGAATGCAAAACTTGGCAAGCACTATGCAAGGCTTATGCATTTGAGCCTGATATGGTTATCACATTTGATATTCGTCCAGAAGATGATATTGAAGGTAATATAGACATCTGTGTCGATGTGCAAATACCTCCAGTTCTACCATTATGTGAGTTTTTCTCAACCATGCATGCATATGTTTATGTCTTTGATACAGTTTATTCAAAAATACTTGACAACTAATTTGTATTGTCAGCTTATTTCGGTTCAAGCAAACATGTCCGACGCTTGGTAGACATGACCTACTACTGCCCCGGGGCTCAACTAAACTGCGAGGAGATAAGTCATTATGTTTCATGGCTTGAGGATCTTCATACTGTCAAGACGATTTTTTTCCTGAACTTAGAAATGTTAATTACTATACGATGTTCTTCAACAGGGATTTCCGATGACAGTTGTGCCTTAGTGGATCGAGACAAAAGGTCGCATGTCAATGGTTAGCTTACGACCAAGATTTCCTACATTGCACATGAGTGCATTCAGGATTTCTGAAAGCGAAGAATGCTTAATTGTGAAAGATTGGAGCAAAATTGTTAACGATCGCAGAGAAGTACTAGGGGGCAGCAAGGAGAAGCGCAACCCAAGATTAGGAGACAGATTCATCTGCATGCTCCAGTATGATGAATCAGGAAGCTATACATGTTCTATGCTATTCTACCTGAGAGGGAGCAGCAGGAGTGATTTAGCTAGTTCATGCTGTTAGTACTTGTCCTCTCTCATGTCCGTATTGTCCTAAACTTCTATGTTGGTGATGATTATGTTGAACTCGATGATATCTTTGCTTCTGTTACAAAGTGAATGTTTCTTCTTTAAGCTAGCCAGTGTTGGTGATGATTAGATAGCGGTAATGACTATGATGATTAAATAGTGGTAATTAATGACGACTACGATGATTTTTAGCTAGCTAGAGTTTATTTATTTATTAATATGTGATGATGATGATGATGATGATGATGAGTTATTAATATTATATATATCATTTATGAAAAAACCACAAATTAGTTTGAACTGGATGGATCCTAGCTAAGCGATCTATATATATATATATATGCCATATCCATATCCATATCAAGTATAACAACTCATTATAACGTAAAAAAAATCCTAAATTAAATTGATAACACAAATTTAAATGAAAAATAAAAAATAAAACAAAAACCCACAACCATTTAGTACCTGTTGGTGTTACCAACCGGTACTAAAGGGCTTCCGGCCCCCGGAGCTGGCTCGTGCCACGTGGTTGCCCTTTAGCACCGGTTCGTGCTGAACCGATACTAAAGGGGGGGCCTTTAGTGCCCACACTTTAGTGCCAGTTACGGAACCGGCACTAAAGGGCCTTACAAACCGGTGCTATTGCCCGGTTCTGCACTAGTGAAAGGTGCTCGTGGGGCCCCAGCCTTACCTGACACAACCTCATTAGTACCAGTTCGTGGCATGAACCGAACCGGTACTAAAGAGCTCCTCCCGCCTAGCAGTTGGAACCGGTACTAAAGAGCTCCTACCATGCCAAGTTTCAACTTTTTCAGAGTTTATTTGTAGTGCTTTTCAATTTCCAGGTCATTTAGTTCTCAAAACAAATCATTAAATGCATGAAAAATAGCAAATGAAGGCAGAAATGGTTGAAAGTTGATTGCGTCGCTTTGAATGGTGCATACTGAACGCAAAAAATATAAGAGCATTTAGATCATGATCTTATATTTCTTTATAGTCTGAATTGTCAATATGATCTTATACATCAAAAATACTTTGATCATCAATGATATTTTTGTGTACAATCTGAATTGTCAATATGAGTCCTCAACAATTTATAAACCGGTGAAGACTCATATTGCGGCCACAAATTCTATACATAGAGTTCAATGAAGACCAAGTGCTTGTGATAGTTTGAGAAGTAACATATTTAAGGTGGTAAAAGCCTTGTTAGGGGAGCGAGGTGGGACTAAAAATAGCTTGCCATAACCTCATTGGTACCGGTTCGTGGTACGAACCGGCACTAAATGGTGATGGTGGGGCCATAGTCTGACCGCAGGCTGCCACAGCCTCTTTAGTACCGGTTCATGGCATGAACTGGTACTAAAGGTTCGCCACGAACCGGTGCTATTGATCGCCGCCATGAACCGGTACTATTGATCACATTAGTGCCAGTTTTTTTACAAAACGGCACAATGTGCTTCACATTTGACCCTTTTTCTACTAGTGACCGTTCATTTGAATCCAACGACACGAGTTGACGCGGTGCATGGACCAAGCCTACGCAGTGCCCTTTCCATCGTTGCATGCGTGCCCGTGCCTACCCGCAGCGCCGGCGCCCATTGCAGCATGCATGCCCACCCACAGCATTGCGCCCGTGCGTTGCATGCATGCTCTCGACGTAGCCCTGCTCCGCCACACCTCTCGACGCAGTAAGCTATTGCATGCCTACCAATAGCACTGATGCAGCGTCGCATCAAAGCACGCACTCGGCCACAATGCAGCAGCCAAACCCCGATGAAGAGACAACTAAAAAGCCAACGGTGCATGGCGTGCGGTGCATGGCATGGTCCTCTTTGAACGACACAATACTGACATTATGGGTATCGATGCAGTTCAAACGGCATGCTGCTCGTTACAAGATGGGTAAATTAAGGCGTCCATTATTGTCACGTCTCCTGTCGACCGAACGTTGCCCTCTAGCCAGGCCCTAGCAAGCAGGCTACATTGCCATGCATGCATGCACGGGCGGCACACGCAGAGAACCCGGGGCAGGCGTGTCCCCTTGACCCACGACGGCACAGACGCGTGCGTGAGCCCGTCCCCCTTGACCCGCGATCGGTGGCACAGAAGCGTCGCAACCCGTTTCCCATGCTCGTGTACACACTTTGATGGGGCACCACCAAACGCCGCCCGCCCCATTAATTCTACCCGGTGAAACCACTCACAGAAATCAAAAACCACGTCGCACTTGGGCTATTTAAGCCAGGAACTATCGTCTTCCTATCCCCCTCCTCATCCATACCCCTTCCTCTGCCTCCTCTGCCCTCCTTCTTCCTTCTTCTCCATCAAACCCGATCAAGCCTTCGAGCCACCATGCAGTACAATGCCCCCACCTACCGCTTCCCCCCAACCGTGCCGGAAAGGCTCTACCCGGCCGGAGTCTATGTAGAGAGAACCCTTAGGGTGTGAGCAATCTCAAGTGGAGGGGCGCAAGGGAGTTAACGGAGTTCTTCCTTGCGGCCGGCTTCCGCCACCTCCTCCGCGGCTCTCCAAGGATGTACCATCTTGAGGAGGTCAACCACAATGGCGTTGTGGTTGGGCTTCTCGCTACGTTCACTAACCCATTCAATGCTTTCTACCTCCTCGGACGAGCGTATTGGGTTGGTTGTGAGTTCATAGCTTTCACCACCCATAATATCTTCACCGACTTCAACAGCATCTTCCCCAACAATGGCATTATTCACACGCTCCCGTACCCCATCAACAAGGGGGAGGAGTGAAGGGCGGCGCCCGGAGGAGCGAGGTGGCGTTCACCCGGAGGAGGAGAAGAAGAACCCGAAGAAGAACCCGCGTTTGGTGCCCCCCGATCTATCTAGCTTGCTATATATCTATCGTATTAGTATTTTAAGTTGTAATCGTTGTGCTACTATTATTAAGTTGTATTAGTATTTTAAGTTGTAAGGCTATCGTGGAGTTGTAAGGCTATCGTGGAACTATGGGTTGCAATCGTTATGCTTCTACATAATCGTTATGCTACTATATATATTGTGTGTTTCGTGTTATTATTTGTAGATTGCTATGGGTTGTTCTTGCTATTATTTGTGTATTGCTATGGGTTGCTACGGGCCCGGTTGCTACACCCCAATCACCACACACACTATCTTCAAAATATTGGCCAAATAATGGGTCATGACCCAAACCATGGACATGCAACTAGGAGCCCCATGCAAACCCACTATGAACATGCAACTAGGAAATGCAAACTAATTTACTTCATGCAAGCATGCAACTCATTTAGTTCATGGAACCGTAGACATGCATAGAAACAAGTAACATTTAGTTTTACTGCATAAAAAATGATCCATCACAAAATTTAGTGCAAGAAAAAGGCCAAAGTAAAAACAAGTAACATTTTATTTGCCGAAGTTAGAGGTGGCCTGGAGCCCCTACGCGGGTGGGCTGGTCTCTATTTGGGCATGGTTATTTTCTCGCAGCCCAACATCTATTCGGTAGCCCAGTTTTGTTTTTTACTAGAAACTGAATTTGGGTGTGTACTCTGTTAACCGAAGAACAAAAACAGAGGAAACAGAGCATGAACACTGAATAATTTGTGTTCCAAATTGCTGCTTCAATTCAGATACATAACTTGGCATGGCGTACAGATCACATTCTCTATCCTGACAGGCCTGAATGCCGATTCTAATGACGGATGAACAACAAATAAAACAAAAACAGAGCAATGATACAACAATAGAATCCCCCTGCCATGATATTTGCTTGCTCCTGCAAATCGATCATCTGCTAGATGTTTCTTGATCTTCTTCAGTTCCCCGGTCAGTTCGGACTCCGCATGAAGTTCAGCATTGCGCGCATACATCGCCATCGGTACGACTCTGCCCGCCCCTCCGCCCGAGCTCCCCGTATTCTCCACAGCAATCGGCGATACCCCGCCCAAATTGAGCTCCCAAGTTGCGGCCACGCTCGAATCAACGTAGCCCTCAAGCTGAATCCTATCAACATATTCATCAACCCACTTGAAATGGTAACATTTCTTCAAGATCTAAAAAGAACAACATGAACCCTGAATCCCAAATTCGAGGAGAAAAAACAAAATATGGAGAAATCAGAGCAAAAGACAGTGAAAGAACGGGCTAAGAACTGAGATCTAATATTTGCCATCCCTTCTTGCCATTGGTTTGCTCAAGCATTTCACAAATTCCCGCCCAAGATTGCCATTGTCATCCCTCTTAGTGACCAACCGTTTAAGAGGGTCTGGGCGTGGGAAGTTAGGGCACCTTGTGAGCAGCACTGGTCCATACTGTCGCCATTTTGAGTGCGTGGCGGAGGAGGTAGACATTTGCGCTAGGTCGCTGGAGAAGAGAAAGATTGGGGAAAGGGGATGAATGGGCGGCGGCGGGCGGACGGGCACGGACGCTCGTCTCTTCTAGCTGCGAGGAGGTGGGTCCCGCGCGTAGACAAGTGGTGGGTCCCGCGCTTACATGGATAAGTGGTGGGTCCAGCCCCCAACAGCTAACGAGGGCATCAATTGAGTTTAACAGCCATGTCATGCGTGGGCTATTTATCTGCTCAAAATTGTCGCAGCACAGCCATTCGCTCGAACAACGTCGCACTCTTGCCAATTCACCTCAAATGTGTCGCACAGGAGCTATTGGCCCCGGCTTCGTGGGCCGCCTCGTCCCCCGCACCGAACCCGCCGACTGCTCCGCGCACTTGGTGCTCCTCGACCTCTGCTACAATGTGTTGCACCCGTACCCGCTCGCCACCAACCCGTGGTCCTCGTCCGTCACGCTGCTCCCCAACGGCACGCTCCTGCAGACCGGTGGCTTCTCCAATGGCGACCGCATCGCACGCCTGTTCTCCCCACCGTTTGGCTGGGTCGACCTCCTGGATTTTCTGGCCGCGAGGCGGTGGTACGGCACTGACATCCTCCTCGTCGAAGGGCGAGTTCTCATCCTCGGTAGCCGGTGGAAGTTCAATTTCGAGTTCTTCCCGCATGACGGCGTCAACGGCCCGCCGCCGCTGACCTTCTTCCCGTTCTTGCACGAGACCACGGAGGTGGGCAATTATTTTTTGCGTACGATCTATCCTAGCTAATCCTGCCCTGTTTGATAAGGACAGAGGAAGGTTTTTTTTTATAGGAAGTTTCCTTAATCTCTAACCGGGCTGGAATCCGTTGTTGAAAGTTCATGCCCCGAAATAACAGGGAGGCGGACCGCATCAAGGTCTTGGGGTTGGTAATAAGGAGTTAAATCTCAGACGTCAATCTCTATGATTAATGTAAAATCAACGGATCTAAAAGGATGACGTATGGAGAACTATGAAAGTCTCCGTTCTTTATTATTAGGTAAAGACAAAGATACATGCATTTTGTGGGGCGCACACCCCCTCCGGCGAGTTGGGCCAGCCCATCTATCTTTTTATTTTCTGATTTTAAATAGCATACAAACTATGAGCAAGACAGGATTCAAACCTGTGACTTCCTGGTTCAGAGTTTGATGTGATAACCAACGAGTCACCATCAGTTGGCGTGTTACATACCCCTTTCTCATTCTTTTCTTCTTTCTTCTTTTCTTTTTTTCCCGTTTCCTTTTTTCTTGTTCCTTTTTTTCTCATTTTTTCAAATGGTTTTGTTAAGATTTTATTTTATTTTTTATTTTTTCTTTTTGTCTTTTTTTCTTCTCATTTTTCAAGTGGTTTATTCAGTTAT
>NC_057809.1:12521027-12529127 GCF_018294505.1 Triticum aestivum | reverse complement strand
TTTTCCCTTTTTATTTTTATTTTTTGTTTCTTTTCTTTTTCTGTTCCTTTTTTTCCTTTTTCTTTTGCAATGTGCGAACTTTTTTCAATTTACTTTTTTAAAATAATCAATGAAATATTTTTAAAATTTGTGAACGTGTTTTATAAATTTATGAATAAAATTCAAATTCAAGAACGTTTTTAAAAATTCATGAATTTTTTTCAGCATTGGTGAACTTTGTTTCAAAATCGATCAACCTTCTCGAAATGGATGAACTTTTTTCAAAATCAATGAACCTTTTTTTCAAAGTCGATGAACTATTTTTTTCAAAATTAATGGACTTTTTTTAAAATTGATAAACCTTTTTTCAAATAGTTGAACTTTTTTCCCCAAAATCCATAAAAGAAATCTCAACTCATGCTAATTTTCAATTTGTAAACATTTTGCATATCCGCGAACATTTTTTCAAATCTCAACTCATGCTCTGTCGTACAAAGTTTGCGCAGTAGTTCCGTTAATTAATTTGGATCGTGGATGCATGCTCAGTTAGTAGAGTTAAAAAACAGTTAGTTGTGCATGAGAATACTGCCAATAGTCAAATACCATGGGTCAACTTGTTGTGTGGTTTATGAATTAGTAGTATGGAGTCTAGTTTGAAGTTTTGACTGATTCTCACCTCACCGCCGTGCACACACGCAGGATATCAAGGCGGACACCATTGACGTGGTCGTCGAAAGGATTCTCGTTGAACTTGGGGCAGACACTGCAAGCAGCAGAGAGAATGCCATCTACTTTGATGGTTGGGATGGTCTTGGGGCATCTGCCGTCCTGCAAGCTGTAGCCAAACGCCTCGCCATATCAAATGAGCCATCGACGAGGCCCACTGATGAAGCTATGTACCTAGGGTAGGGGCACGAACCTGTCCTAAGAGCCCTGTCAAAGGACGTCTTTAGAAGAAGTCATCCTTCAATCGACTTGAAGGTACCCACTCGACGGGTTCAAGACACTCGACCAAGAAGTTACCACTCGACCATGAAGCCAACCACTCGACTGCCAGGAGATCTAAAGTCACTCCGCAGGCAAACGGTCGGTCATTAAATAGTCTTTATGGTCATCATAGCACTTGATTAGGGGCGTTATCAGTAACGCCCAACCTTAATGTACCTTAAACCCTGCATTACTGAGGGCAGGAGAGGGCTGGTGAACTCTATATAAGCCACCCCCCTCCTCAGTATCAAGGGTTCGCACCCTTGTAATTCATACACGCATAATCCAGTCGACCGCCTCCGGGCTCCGAGACGTAGGGCTATTACTTCCTCCGAGAAGGGCCTAAACTCGTAAACCTCGCGTGCTTACAACTTCTCCATAGCTAAGACCTTGCCTCTCCATACTTACCCCCCTACATCACTGTCAGAGTTAGAACCACGACAGTTGGCGCCCACCGTGGGGCAGGAATCTTAGCGCCCAGTTGGAGAAGTTGCGATTTTTCCGATCCCTTTGATCATGGTTTCGTGCGGAGTTTTGGTGGAGGGCCGCGAGATCCGTCTCGGCGCGCTCACGTTCATCGCTGACGACTCCGCTTGGCTTCAGGAGGCACCACTCGACATCGACGCGCTCCTTGTCCGCGGTGCGACGCACTTCCGCGCATGCGTTCGTGGCGTCCTCCTGCGGCAGCCGTCGACCCTGTATCGGTCGGCCCCCGTGTCGTCCCCCCGCCCTATCTCCCACCAGCGCAAGCGCTTTGGTCGGTCGAGACTTCGGAGGTGGGTGAGCATGCCGTGGCTCGCCAGTCGGCCGCCCCACAAGTCGCGGCAATCGAGCCCGACGAATCCCTCTACGGCCTGTTCGACCTGTCGACTGGCTAAGCGGAGACCGCATCCGAGTGCGACAACAGCGACCCAGCGGCTGAGGTTCTAGCGGTCGATGGAACGCACAGTCCTCCCGGTTTCCCTCGCGCTGATGGAGGCACGGGTGGGGGCGACCCGTCGCATCCCCACGATGAGTATCTCCCCGAACCTCTCACGTCATTGCAGCGAGAGGAGCTTCGCCGCCGGAACATGGACGCACTCCACACTCCTATCGTCGGAGAAACCCCCGAGGCCCGGGCCTTGGAGGACGCGCGCTTGCCTAACTTGGCCGAGCGCACTCGACTGGAGAATCTCCAGCGAATACTCGACGAGCAAGCGCGTCAGCGAGCTCCCGAGTCCAGTCGACGTCAGCTCTTCCCGCCGACGCAGGTATATCGAACCCCAGTTCAGAATTTGGCCGCCACAGCCCGTATAGCAGAATCGATTCAGCCCTCCCAGTCAGAGGCCGGCAGGGGCTCGTTGCAGATCAGAGCATTGCTCCGGGCGGCGGGAAACCAGAATTCCGCTGTTTCTCAGTCACGGAATAGGATCCACGATCGATCCGTTGCAACAGATACAGTCCAGTCGACTCACAGCCCGAGATTGCCCTCGAGGCGTGAGGGACATGGAGACCGGCACGATCAGTACAGAAGAAATGAGCAGTATGATCACCGATCCGATTGTGATGATCGACATCGAGTGCCAACCCCTCCCCCGAGGAGTGGGTCATATGCGCCTCGACAGCGAGATGACAGACGCCCTCATAGTGTTGGGCGGAGGATTCCAGTCGACCCCAAGGACCCAGGTTTGATGCGAGATCCATCCTCGTTCAAGGTTTGGTTGATAGGAACAGAGCTCATCGAGAAGGCCACGACAGAGATGCGCCTGCCAGCCGCAGAATACATATTTCGGGGCCAGAGTGTTTCAGTCGAGCCATCAGAGCCGCAGTGATTCCTCCCAACTTCAGGTTGGCGACGGGAGTCAGCAAGTTCACCGGTGAGTCTAAACCTGACACTTGGCTCGAAGATTACAGAGTGGCTGTGCAGATTGGTGGTGGCAATGATGAGGTGGCTATGAAGCATTTGCCTCTCATGTTAGAGGGCTCAGCCAGAGCGTGGCTAAATCAGTTGGCACCCAGCAGCATCTACACTTGGGAGGACCTCTCCCGAGTGTTTGTCACAACCTTTAAGGGAACATGCAAGCGACCTGCAGGCCTTACAGAATTGCGGTCTTGCGTGCAGAAACCGAATGAAACTCTGAGGGATTACATCCAGAGGTGGATCACATTGCATCACACAGTTGAGAATGTACCAGATCATCAAGCAGTTTGTGTCTTTAAAGAAGGCGTTAAGTACAGAGAATTGAATTTGAAGTTCGGTCGAACTGGAGAGATGTCTCTGAATTGGATAATGGAGATTGCCACCAAATACGCTAATGGGGAAGACGAAGATCGACTTCGGAGTGGCAAGCACAAGGCAGTCGCCCAAGAAACCGGAGGAAACTCCAGTCGGAAGCAGAAGCGGAAGGCCGAGCAGCTGCCCCTGGGGAGGCCCTTGCCGTAATCCAGGGAAAATTCAAGGGAAAACCCAAGGGGCCCTGGAAGCCCAAGAAAGTCAAGGATCAAGATGGAAATGATGTCTTGGATCTACCATGTCACATCCACACCAAGAAAGATGAAGAGGGTAATTTTATTTACCCAAAGCATACCACTCGACAGTGCCGGCTCCTGATCCAGCAGTTTCAGGGCAAGCAGTCCAAAGATAAAGAAAAAGAGTCAGACAGAGTTGAGGACAAGGAAGATAGTGACGATGGATACCCCCAAGTCAATTCCACCCTGATGATTTTTGCTGATGTCGAAAGCAAAAGTCGACTGAAAGTCATTAACCGTGAGGTGAATATGGTTGCTTCGGCAACACCCAGTTATCTGAAGTGGTCTCAGACTGCCATCACTTTCGACCAGTCTAATCACCCTACGCACATTGCCACCCCTGGGAGGCAAGCTTTGGTGGTCGACCCAGTTGTCGAAGGCACTCGACTGACCAAAGTCCTGATGGATGGTGGCAGTGGCCTGAACATACTGTATGCAGAAACATTGAAAGGGATGGGCATTCCGATGTCCAGGCTCAGTAACAGTAACATGAGCTTCCACGGAGTCATTCCCGGGAAGAAAGCCGAATCACTCGGCCAGATTGCTCTTGATGTGATTTTCGGTGATTCAAAGAATTACCGCAAGGAAAAGTTCACATTCGAGGTTGTGGACTTCCAGAGTGCTTATCATGCCATTTTGGGCAGGCCAGCTTATGCACGCTTCATGGCTCGACCGTGTTACGTGTATCTCAAACTGAAGATGCCTGGCCCCAGAGGTGTGATCACTATTACAGGCAACCGAAAGAAAGCAGAAGAGTGTTTTCAGAAAGGCTCAAAGATCGCTGATGCTCAGATGGCAGTGGTCGAGCTGCAAGAGTACCAGAAGACTGCCGATCCGAGTGAATTGCTACGAGCCAAGAAGCCTGCTTCAGAATCAGCTTTTCAGTCGTCCGACAAAACAAAGCCAGCCCACATTCACCCGACGGACCCCAATGCTGCCCCGACTCACATCTCAACGACGCTCGACTCCAAATAGGAAGAAGCGCTCGTCCAACTCCTCCGTGAGAACTGGGACATCTTCGCATGGAAACCCTCTGACATGCCTGGAGTTCCCAGAGAGCTGGCTGAGCACCGTCTACGAGTAGACCCAAAATTCAAGCCTGTGAAAGAACATCTTCGACGGTCCGCCGTCCAGAAGAAGAAAGCTATTGGCGAGGAGGTGGCTCGGCTCTTAGCAGCGGAGTTCATCCGAGAGATTTACCACTCCGAGTGGCTCGCCAATGTCGTCATGGTTCCCAAGAAGGACAAGTCACTTCGCATGTGCATTGATTTTAAACATATCAATCGGGCCTGCCCGAAAGATCATTTTCCTCTCCCTCGCATCGACCAAATAGTCGACTCGACCGTGGGGTGCGAGAGATTGTCTTTTCTAGACGCCTATTCCAGGTACCATCAGATCCGTCTGTATGGACCCGATGAGATCAAAACGGCTTTCATCACTCCATTCGGATGCTTCTGTTACGTCACCATGCCGTTCGGCCTCAAGAATGCTGGAGCCACGTTCATGAGGATGATTTAGAAGTGTTTACTCACTCAAATTAGTCGGAATGTGGAGGCATACATGGATGATATTGTGGTCAAGTCACGGAAAGGTTCCGACCTGCGGACTGACCTTGCTGAAACCTTTGCCAACCTCAGGAGGTATGATATCAAACTCAATCCATCAAAGTGCACATTCGGAGTTCCAGGTGGAAAGCTACTCGGTATTCTCGTTTCCGAACGGGGGATCGACGCCAATCCTGAAAAAGTTGGTACCATACTCTGGATGAAGCGTCCTGTGTGTGTGCACGATGTCCAAAAGCTTACAGGCTGCTTGGCCGCTCTAAGTCGATTCATTTCTCGTCTCGGTGAAAAGGCGTTGCCTCTTTACCGACTTATGAAGAAGTCTGACAAATTCGAGTGGACTCCAGAAGCTGATGCAGCATTTGCAGAGCTCAAAGCTCTGCTCTCCACCCAGCCGGTGCTTGCTGCCCCAATCAGCAAAGAGCCTCTGCTGCTTTACATTGCAGCCACAGGACAAGTTGTCAGTACAGTACTTACGGTCGAGCGGGAAGAAGAAGGAAAGGCCTTCAGAGTTCAGCGCCCAGTTTATTATGTGTCTGAAGTTTTGACCCCTTCAAAGCAAAGATATCCTCATTACCAGAAGCTTGTATATGGGATTTATATGACCACGAAGAAGGTTGCACATTACTTCTCTGACCACTCCATTACAGTCGTCAGCGATGCCCCACTGTCAGAGATTCTGCACAACAGAGATGCAACTGGTCGAGTGGCTAAGTGGGCGATTGAACTTCTTCCCTTAGATATCAAGTTTGAAGCAAAGAAGGCTATCAAGTCCCAAGCAATCACAGATTTTGTCACCGAGTGGATGAACAGCAACTTCCAAGTCAAGTTCACTCGGAGCACTGGACCATGTTCTTCGATGGATCTAAGATGCTGAACGGTTCCGGTGCTGCGGTAGTATTAGTCTCCCCCCGAGGAGATAAGCTCAGATACGTTCTCCAGATTCACTTCGATTCCTCCAATAATGAAGCAGAATATGAAGCACTTTTGTATGGGTTGCGCATGGCCATTTCACTCGGCGTCCGTCGCCTCATGGTCTATGGCGACTCAGATTTGGTGGTTAATCAAGTGATGAAGGAGTGGGACGTCAGAAGTCCGGCAATGACTGGTTATTGCAATGCAGTGAGAAAGTTAGAAAAGAAATTCGAAGGGTTAGAGCTTCATCACATCCCCCGACTAAAAAATCAGGCGGCTGACGATTTGGCAAAGATAGGCTCCAAGAGAGAAGCCATCCCCAGCAACGTGTTCCTAGAGCACATCCACTCGCCTTCAGTCAAAGAAGATCATTTTATAGAAGAAGCCCCGCAGCCGAAAAGTGCCACAGATCCGACTGAAAGCGAAGTCCCTGCTGTGGTCGACCTAATCATGGAAGTCTTGGCAATCGCTCCCGACTGGACGATACCATACATCGCGTATATCCTAAGGAAAGAACTCCCAGAGGACGAGGAAGAGGCTCGACAGATCGTCCGCCGATCCAAGGCCTTCACAGTCATAAAGGGACAGTTGTATAGAGAAAGCGCGTCTGGAATCGGTCAGAAGTGCATAACACCAGAAGAGGACCAGATAATCCTTGATGATATCCACTCGGGGACCTGTGGTCACCATGCGTCTTCTCAGACCATTGTGGCTAAAGCATACCGAGCGGGATTTTACTGGCCAAGAGCAAATGAGATGGCAGAGGAGATAGTCGACAAGTGTGGAGGGTGCCAGTTCTACTCCAACATGTCACACAAGCCTGCATCAACCCTGAAGACCATTCCACTCGTCTGGCCCTTTGCTGTTTGGGGACTGGACATGGTTGGCCCACTGAGAACAGGCAGGAGCGGTTTCACACATGTGCTCGTGGCAGTCGACAAGTTTACCAAATGGATTGAAGCTAAGCCTATCAAGAATCTTGATGCTTGCACTGCTATCAGTTTCGTCAGGGGGTTAACATTCAGATATGGAGTCCCACATAGCATCATCACTGACAACGGATCAAACTTTGATTCGGAAAAATTCAGAGTTTTTTGCGCCTCACAAGGCACACGAGTCGACTACGCATCGGTCGCCCATCCCCAGTCAAATGGACAAGCTGAGAGAGCAAATGGTCGGATTCTCAAAGGACTAAAGCCTCGACTGATGCGTGATCTCAAGCACGCGGCGGGTGCTTGGGTCGACGAGCTTCCGTCAGTTCTGTGGGGATTGAGGACCACCCCGAACCGGTCGACTGGAAGAACTCCATTCTTTCTGGTTTATGGAGCCGAAGCAGTTCTGCCAAGTGATCTTCTTCACAACGCACCCCGACTCGAACTTTATACCGAAGATGAAGCAGAACAAGCCCGGCAAGACGCAGTCGACCTCCTAGAAGAAGAGAGGGAGATGGCCATGATCAGATCGACCATTTATCAGCAAGACTTGCTTCGATTCCACGCCAGGAATGTGAAGAGTCGAGCCTTCCAAGAAGGAGATTTGGTCCTCCGAGTGGATCAACAGAAATCACACAAGCTTGCTCCTACTTGGGAAGGCCCCTTCATCGTCACCAGAGTCCTCCACAATGGAGCATATCACCTCTACAATGTTGATCGCCAGATCGACGAGCCGCGAGCTTGGAATGCGGAACTGCTCCGCCCCTTTTACACTTGAATTCTCCCTCGGACGAGATGTAATAAGAAAAACTTCTGCAGTTCATTTTTATCAAAGACAAGAGTGTTCCAATAATTGCTGTCACTTTTGTTTGCATACAAAATCCCCCAGTGGGTGACTTAGCTGCGAATCCGTTTCGCCTAAGTTTGAAAAATCCTACCGAGTGGCGAGCCAGACTCCTACTCGGGGGCTTAGCTGCAGCCCAGTGCTCGCCTAAGTGTTTAAAAATCCTACCGAGTGGCGAGCCAGACTCCCACTCGGGGGCTTAGCTGCAGTACAGTGCTCGCCTAAGTGTTTAAAAATCCTACCGAGTAGCGAGCAAACCTCCCACTCGGGGCCTTAGCTGCAGCCCAGTGCTCGCCTAAGTGTTTAAAAATCCTACCGAGTGGCGAGCAAACCTCCCACTCGGGGGCTTAGCTACAGTCCAGTGCTCGCCTAA
>NC_057809.1:12501378-12520513 GCF_018294505.1 Triticum aestivum | reverse complement strand
CTAAGTATTTAAAAATCCTACCGAGTGGCGAGCCAGACTCGCACTCGGGGGCTTAGCTGCAGCCCAGTGCTCGCCTAAGTGTTTAAAAATCCTACCGAGTGGGAGCAAACGTCCCACTCGGGGGCTTAGCTGCAGCCCAGTGCTCGCCTAAGTGTTTAAAAATCCTACCGAGTGGCGAGCAAACCTCCCACTCGGGGGCTTAGCTGCAGCCCAGTGCTTGCCTAAGTGTTTAAAAATCCTACCGAGTGAGAGCAAACCTCCCACTCGGGGGCTTAGCTGCAGCCCAGTGCTCGCCTAAGTGTTTAAAAATCCTACCGAGTGGCGAGCTAGACTCCCACTCGGGGGCTTAGCTGCAGCACAGTGCTCGCCTAAGTGTTTAAAAATCCTACCGAGTGGCGAGCAAACCTCCCACTCGGGGGCTTAGCTGCAGCCCAGTGCTCGCCTAAGTGTTTTAAAATCCTACCGAGTGAGAGCGAACCTCTCACTCGGGGGTTTAGCTACAGCCCAGCGCTGACCTAAGTACAGGACACAACCCAATCTGCAAGGACGACGAGGCGCAAGTCGACTGCTACCTTCTCCTTCGGAGTTACGCTACAAATACAAGGTTGTTCTGAGTGAAGATCAAGTTCCACTCGACGGATCAAACCATGAAGATATTCAACGAGAAATCAAGTTCAGATAAGGCCTAAAGGTCTCAGACCTCAGATCAAAATACTCGAGCCCTCGGCTCGACAGAGTTTAACGGTTACAAATCCACTCGGCATTCTGAGGCAAATTTAAAGCGAAGCATAAAAGTTTTTATTCCTCAAGCGGAGGGCTGGAAGGGGCGACGAACTCGTCCAAGTCGATCCCGTCTGCAATACGGGTAGCAGCAGCGATGAAAGTCTCCATGAAGTCTTGAAAGCTGTGCTTCCTGGTATTGGCAACTTGAATGGCGGCCAGCTTCTCTTCTCGCGCCTCCTTGCAATGGACGTGGACCAGAGACAGAGCGACATCAGCACCACATCTAGCAGAAGATTTCTTCCATTCCGCCACTCGACCTGGGACTTCATTAAGTCGAGTCATCAGGGACTCGAGGTCATTCTGAAGCATCGTCCCAGGCCAGAGTGATGTGTCGATCCGCGACATCGCAACCTTCAGCCGGGCGAGATAGTCTACAATGCTGGTAACACGAGACTTCAGTCGGAGCACGTTCATAGCAGCCTCGTCCTTCATGAGAGAATTGGCGGGATCCAAGCCTGGCTCCACTCGACTGGTTTCCTCTTCGAAGCTCTGGCAGAACTCTGCGAACATGATTCAAGAATAAGACAGTGACCCTACACGAGCTTGGTAACTGGAAAACAGTCGGGTCAGAGTAACTACCTTCAAGCATGACGAACAGCTTCTTGGCGAGCCCACCAAGATAAACCTCCAGATCGTTCACCTTCCCCGCAAGCTCACCTGCCTTGTCATGCAGAACCATCTTGTCGTTCTTCAGTCGGCTGACCTCTTGATTAGCTATCTCGAGAGCAGCTTTCAGTCTGGAGTTCTCCTGCTCAAGAGTTCTGACCGAAACTAGTTTCTCTTCTGCAAGCTTCGTTTTGCTCGAGGCCTCCTTCTGCACTTCGGCAAGATCTCGATCCTTCTTCTTCAGAGCTTCCTCCAGTTTATCTACAGAACGTCGAGTGAGCTCAACATCAAGAACGGGCAAGAAAGAAAACTCACTCGTCAAGAATGAGAAACCTCGCCAGCCATACCTTTTGCTTCTTCTTGCGCCTTCTGCAGGTTCTGTTGAGCAAGCTTCAAGTCAAGGTTGAGTTGGATCTGCTTGTTCTCCAACTCAGTATAGAGAGCCACAAGTCCACAGGATTTCTGCAAAAATCAGTCGACAGAGGTCCAAGATAAGTTGCTTCCGAGTAGCCAAGAGACAATGATGGCGCTTCTAAGACTACAGCTGAATCAAAAACATTCAACAGTAGTCTCGGGGACTACACCCAGTGGGTGCACTCAGCGTGCCCCCACTGGTTTTGCAAAAAAAAAATCGACTGCCCGCAGTCGACCGGATACAGTTTCACTCGACATGGCCTGACCAGACCGAGTGAAGAAGTACAACTACTGCAACACAATATAAAGACTACAGTCGACTGCCAGCAGTCCACCGTAGTCTCGGGGACTACACCCAGTGGGTGCACTAAGCGTGCCCCCACTCGTCCAAGACTTAACAGACACACCCAGTGGGTGTACAGATTTAAAGATCTTCAGAAAAGAGATTCTTCAGACAGCATACCCTAACAGAACAAACAGTGAATCGACTGACCTGGACGTTACTCTAAAGAGTTGAACTCGCGTCATAAGCTGCTTGGCTGGCTTCTCGAACCACCTTGACCTGCTCCATCATGATCCCTGCCTGGCGTACAACTTCCTTAGCTGCATGCACTTGGTCCTCAGGGACGTGGTGTGTGGCGAAGAGCGAAGGCAGATCCGCAGTTGATGTCGAGGGTTGCACGCTCGTCAGAGGAACAGCGAAAGTCACAGAAGCCCGAGTGGTGTCACCACCATCCCGAGCTACGGCCTCAGACGCCGGAGCAGATTGGGGGGTCTCGCCAGCCGACGCTCTCCTGTTCTGCCTCACTCTCAATGGCACGTCATCGTCATCCGGGAGGTTGATAACATGAGGAGGAGCTACAAGAAAAAATTCAATCGACCAGAGTTGCAATAAATGTCCGGTCGACTGAAGGCAGAACATCAGTAATCGTACCAGGGTTGGAGGTAACAGGATCCTCCATCTCTTGATCGTCGTCCTTGGCGGAGAGCTCAGAAGTAGCAGCACTGCAAATCTCGAAAGTCAGTCAGTTGGCTCAATGAATCGACCAAGGATCTGTCCACGGTCGACAAAGGAAAACAAGTTTTATTATTACCCAGAAATGGTGGGGATAGTCATCTTCATCTTGGGCAGAGCCTTGGGCGGCTTGGACGGCGTCGCGCGTGGGTGCTTGGGAGCCTTTTCGGTCGGCGTAGGAGAAGAGGTCCGAGGGCGTTTCAACGACTGCCCAACGGGAGCAGTCGCCTTACCACGTTCCCGCGCTGGATCATGTGTAAGCTTGGATCGCCTCTCCGAGCGGGGGGGGGGGGGTTCAACCTCCTCCTCCTCCTCTTCGCTGGAGTCGACGTCGTCGTCTCCCTCTCCTTCGCCATCGGATTCCCACTCGCCTTGTTCGTCTCCACTCTCACCTCCGCTCGCCTCCCCTTCCTCAGTTGGCTCCTGTGCCCCATTGGGCGTCGAGTACATCTCAGTAGTTGCCTGGAAAACAACAGACAAGACAAAAGTCAATCAACCAATTCAAAGAAGACCAATGAAGAAAACAAGATCTCAGTCGGGAGCATAAAGTCAGACCTGGTCCACTTCGTATGTGTTGTCGAGTGGAGGAACCCTCTGGGCTCCTCAGGGGTTGTCTTTGTTTCCTGTGATGCTCGACAGCCACCCCTCCAACATCTCATCAGTGACCTCCTCCGGGTGGATCCAAGTGGTGTCCTCGAGACCCGAGTACAGCCACATCGGGTGGTCACGAGCCTGGAGCGGTTGGATGTGCCTCCGAAGGAAGACCTCCAGCAAGTCCATGCCAGTCACGCCATCGCGGACAAGCTGAACCACTCGACCAACCAGCACTTTGACTTGGGCCTTTTCTTCCGGCGTCACTTTCAGAGAAGCAGGTTTTTGAGCTCGGTCAAGAGAGAAAGGGGGAAGCCTAGTCGACTGTCCTGGGGTCGCCTGGTCTTTACAGTAAAACCAGGTCGCCTGCCAACCACGGACCGACTCTGGAAAAGTGATAGATGGAAAAGAACTTTTTCCCCTCGTCTGGATCGCCAGGCCCCCGCACAGCTGGATCACCTGCGTCCTTTCGTCACTCGACTTGGCCTTCTTGACCGATTGGGAGCGGCAAGTGAAGATGTGCTTAAAGAGTCCGCAATGGGGGCGACAACCCAAGAAACCCTCACACAAGGAAATGAAAGCGTCAAGATACACGATAGAATTGGGAGTGAAGTGGTGGAGCTGCGCTCCGAAGAAGTTCAGAAAGCTCCGGAAAAAGGATGACGAGGTAGAGAAAACCCGCGATCGATATGGGTGGTGAGGAGGACACACTCACCATCCCGAGGTTGGGGCTCGACTTCTCTCCCCAGGAGACGCGCAGCTTTGTGAGGAATGACTCCTCCCTCAACCATATCATCAAGATCTTCCTGCCGAATCACCGACGGCATCCAGTCGCCCTGGATCCAGCCTCTGGGCAGAGCAGTCCTTGAGGAAGATCCGTCCCGAGCAGACTTCTTTCCTTTCCCCTGCACCGCCGCCTTCTTCGCGCACTCCAGAGCGGACGTCTTGTCCTTCACCATCATCGCCGACAAATCTCGAACGGGCCTGCGGCGCTAAGGTGAGAGCGGAGGTGGCGGAGGACCTTGCGAAGGGAGAAAGAAAGGAGAGAGCGCACTGTTTGGAAACCCCGAGCCGGCGGCTTATAAGAGGCCGCTTCCGAGTGGCTGACTAGTAGGCCCATGCTATCCCATCAAACCCCGCAGCAGACGCACGCGCAGTACGTGGCGAAAAAGGTGGTGCGGAAATCGAGGAGCTTCCGCCTTATCACATCCGATTACTGCGGCCGCTCCCATCCCGCGCACTTCCCGAAATTCAAATCCCGCGAAATCCGCGGGTTGCAGAACAATTCGGCAGACAGAAGATCCCTTTCACACCATCATTCGGAGCTTCACAAGCAAGGTAATTCACTCGACGAAAGGCCTGGAATGGATCAAGGCGACTGAAAGAGGTTGATGACATCATCCGTGATGATTGATCCAAAACGAGGCACTCATGTAGCCTAAAGAACCAGTCGGAAAGATCCCCAACTCTTTCCCCACTCTAACCTCGATCCATTCGGGGGCTAATGATGAAGCTATGTACCTAGGGTAGGGGCACGGACCTGTCCTAAGAGCCCTGCCCAAGGACGTCCTTAGAAGAAGTCATCCTTCAATCGACTTGAAGGTACCCACTCGACGGGTTCAAGACACTCGACCAAGAAGCTACCACTCGACCACGAAGCCAACCACTCGACTGCCAAGAGATCTAAAGTCACTCCGCAGGCAAACGGTCGGTCATTAAATAGTCTTTATGGTCATCATAGCACTTGATTAGGGGCGTTATCAGTAACGCCCAACCTTAATGTACCTTAAACCCTGCATTACTGAGGGCAGGAGAGGGCTGGCGAACTCTATATAAGCCACCCCCCTCCTCAGTATCAAGGGTTCGCACCCCTGTAATTCATACACGCATAATCCAGTCGACCGCCTCCGGGCTCCGAGACGTAGGGCTATTACTTCCTCCGAGAAGGGCCTGAACTCGTAAACCTCGCGTGCTTACAACTTCTCCATAGCTAAGACCTTGCCTCTCCATACTTACCCCCCTACATCACTGTCAGAGTTAGAACCACGACACCCACAGGGCTGGAGTTTGAGAAAATCATCCACGTCGACTGCTCAAAGTGGGAGAGCACAAGAGCAATGCAGAGGGAAATTGCAAAGCAGCTGAAGCTTCTCGAGTGGGTGATGGAGATATTTGATAAACAAGACCAGGATGATGATTTCAATGGGTTAGGCCAGGGCTCCCGAACTGTGATAGCACGGGTTGTCAGAGAGATCTATCAAGCCACACAGAATCGCAGATTCTTGGTGATTCTGCACAATGGAAGCAATGATGTGATTGATGTATATAAATTTGGTATATGCCAATAGCAAGATGCTGTGGACTTTTCAAGGGAGCTTTCGTCTTGACCCCAAGATGATAGACAATGTGAAGAAGAGCACCTCAACGGATGTTGTTCTTTCAGCTTCAAGAGATCAATGAGATCCGCAGGAGCTTTGGTCTTATCTACTGCACCATGAGGCTGCACAAGTTTCCTGCAGCTGCTATGTGAAGAGAGTGGATTTTTAGCTCCCGGGTGCCTAGGCACCCCCTTATCTGAGCCATTATTCAGAATATGGTGCCTCAAGATTTGTGCATCACACTGTAGCTAACAGATGCACTAGCAGAACTGATGCCTCATTAAGCGCATGCATGAAGACAAAAACTAGACAACCCTGGGCCTAGTCTAGCACTGCTTTTTCTGGCCTGGTTTCACCTAAAAATATGGCAGATGACACCGTGAGCCATCACGGTCAAATACAGCCGTATATAGGACGCGGATTTTTCACGCAGATGCTTCGGAGCCCTGCAATCTTGGCCATCCGTCACTGTTGTGTGTCTCGAGATGCGAGGAGAACCTGTGGGCGCTTAAACTCTCGATTAGCAGGAGTACTTCTGTACGTCTGCTTCGTAGGTCCTCCTCAGGAATAGTGGCCGGCAGTAGACCTGTGCGGTTTTGTTGTTTTCCACACAGTGCCCAACATCTCCCAACACAAAAAGCATTATTGTATGAGGTCCATGCATGTCTCTCCTTCAAAGCTCTGTCACATGCATGCTCAATCTCTCTCACACAAGCTATCTCTTTTCTCACCCTCTCATATGCTGCACAAGCTCTCTTTTATCTACGAAAATAAAAGGCTTTATCTCATACTCTCACACTCAAGTTAAAAATAGGAAGTTCAGAATAACACTGTTTCCCTCTCTCACTCCTCTCACAGGTTCTCTCCCTTCAGTTTCTTAAAGCGAGTTGTTCTCTCAGCCCCACGTTCTCTCTCATTCAAAGCCCACACTTTTTTCTCAACGGAGTAGCCAGCCCTCTAATGGCGGTCCAATCTGCGGCATCCCTCTTTCTCTGCAACACAACCCAAATGCTAGCAAGGACATGAGAGATAAAGAGAGAGAACACTTCCGCGCATGCATACAGGGACTTTCTGTGAGTTTTCTTGTCCTTGTCCGCTTCCTGGTGTCTTTTGTCTAGGTAGCATGTAGCAGGGTCAGGCGAGCAGTGGCCTACCACTTCGTAGGTTCACCACTTCGTAGGTTATGAACTGTAAAACCTGAAGATGAACTTTGACCGTGCCATGACCTCGTCTATCCCGAGGAATACATGCGGCCAGGATAGAGGCGCTCCGAAACATATACCTTCTCAAATATTATCCGCCGTATATATATTATTAAAAAGTAACTCCGCTGTGAGCTCTCACGAACATTGCATCACAAAACCGACCATGCAGGATAAGCCTGCTGCATGAGTCACACTCATGAACAGTGACCTGTCATGCATGTCGCCATACAGGCTAGTCTACATGCACCTACTGCCCAGTCCTATTATGCACCTAAGCCAGCCTGCGACCCTATTAGACGGGTCAAAAAGACTGACAAAGTTGACCGTGCCCTACTCTTATACTTACTCTCCCTGACTAGCCCTATGATCTTCATACAGGAATGGATGTGAGTAACAATTTTCTTTTACAAGCTAGTAACATTAGGTGACCGGGTTCACATGATATACTACTCTCATCACTGTGCAGGCATGCAGCGCAGGTCCTGCCAAGCATGCCATGTCTAATCGTATGACCCTCTGGCATACGCCACTGTACTAGTACCCACCCTGCCTGCTGCAGCCTAGGAGTGCTGCTGTAGCGCCACTGTTTGCCTGGTTAAGTAACCTGACACTGCAGACCACCGCACGAACGGACTAGATAAGCGGGAGTCGGGAATCCCGGGTGCTGTGGCAACTTTTCACAATAAGAATGGCCGCAGTATCATTGATCCAGCAATTTTTGTTGGGTGTGCCTTGTATGTGCTGAAACAATGCTGCATCGGCTCTCCTATTGTTGACTACGACTGGCCTGCCCACACCAGTAACTATTGGGTATGCAACAGGATCATTGCGCTGACCGACATTTGTTAGGTTGATCTCTCCACCAATGGGCCCAACGGCTCATTGGGCCCTTGACCCACGCCCTGATCGAGGGCGTCCAGCCCAAGCAAGGCTGGTGGGACCCTATCGCGCAGTGCTATAAAGAAGAGGTGGGGACCAGGGGCACAGGGTACGAGGTTCGTCACCGCCACTGTTCCCTACTCCTAACCCTATCCGATTCAAAGGGAGGCACTGAAGCGATGGGAAGCTCCGCCGCCGCCACCGCCCATACATCTCAGCCGCATCCACCCCACTACTCTCTGCCATCACCGGCATCATGGCCGGCACCAGGAGCTCGAGAAGGTAGAACTACTGCTAATCCCTAAGCCTATACGATCCACAGTTCTATCAATGGTATCAGACAAGGTTTGGTTTAGGATTTTCAGTAGAAAATAACACAAAAGAAAATCTTTCCTCCCCTCCCCAAAGAACCCTAATTGACAGGGCAAAGAAAGTTTCCTCACTGGAGAAAGCAGCGCCGCCGCAAGCCCGCGCCGTTCCTCTCGATCCGGACGGGCATCGGCAAGCCGAGCCGTCCGGAAGAAGAACACCACCCCTTCGGGGGCAAAGGGCACCACCACCGAGCCGCTTGACGGCGGTGCGTACACCCTAGGGTGCTCGCGCACGCCGGCAAAAGGGTCGGCAGGGGCGCCGTCTTCAGACGCACGCCGGCAAGGGTAGCAGCGGGAGCCGTTGCGGCTCTCTCTCTCACTGAACAGTAGGCGGTGGTGGATGGAGAAAGAAAGAAGGGGAGGAAGAGAAAGCGCGGCGCAGTGGCCATCGCCGCCGTCGCCGGCGGCCAGGCGCGGCGCGGCACAGTGGCCCGGCGACGGGGATCAAAGGAAGGTTCGACCGGACCTCTCTCTCTCTCTCTCTCTCTGTTGCTAAGAGGAGAAAAGGAAAGGAGACGCTCTCCGCGCCGGGGAGCCTCGCCGTCGGCGGCTGGGCTCGGCCGGGTCGCCCGGCGACCGGGGCAGGCGACCGGGGTTCCGCCGTCTGCCTGAGAGATCGAAGAAGGGAACAGGATCGAGTCGAATGGAGGCTAGGGTTCGGGTCGGGGTCTCTCCCCGTGTTTTGTTCGAGCGAGAAGATCGCTGCATCGTTCGATGCAATCGAACGGTCCAGAAAGATAACCTTGCCCTGCCGTGAGCCCTTTGGGCTGAAAGCAGTTGGTGGAACAGGCTGCTGGGCTGGGCCCATTTTGGTCACCCGCCAGGACAGAGTCGCTCAACCAGCAGGCCGTGGGCTGCGCGCGGGCGCGCGTTGGGGGCCGTTTGGTCAGTTCGCGTTTTTATTTTCTGTCCAGTTTTGGGCAAACTTAAATACAGTTTTTCTATCCAACATATTCAGAGAAATTTTTTGTCTAGAAAATAGAAAAGTGGAAGTAATGCTTCTGAAAAGAAAAAAGTTCGTGAATTTTTAATTCATGTTTTCCGCTGCAAATAAATTAAAGTGCTCTTTAAAAAAATTAATAGAACTAAAGTAAAAGATTAAATTGTTGTTTCTCCAATGCATTTTTGAACCGGTCGGTTGAAATTGCTTAGAGAGTAAAAGAGTATAGAATTGTTTCTGAATAGATTCAGAAAGTTTCCGCTGCAAAGAAAAAATATTATCCTCCAATTAAATTGGAACCAACGGGAAAATTTAATTGGATGAACAGTTTTTTGAGAGAAGTTTTTTCACTTTGTGGGTGAAATCAGATGCAGATAGTTTCTGCTATGACAAAAGAAAGATATGTTTTTAAGTCAAAATATGGTATTGTTATTTTCTGACCAACGTTGTTGATAACAGTATTGTAATTTTATGAGTCTTATGTTCAAAGCTTAAATCTCTGATAAATTTTGTATCAAAGTGATCAATTTTTAGAGAACAGTTAATGATAAAGAAATGCTCTTGAACTAGAGAAATGTATATTTCTTGTTTCTGTTGCAATAAAGTTGATGATGATTATTATTTCTGGGCAAAGTTGTTTAATAGAAATGCTATCATCACATTGTTTATGAGTTATATGCATTATTTTCATTTCCGCCCAACGGTGATATGAAATTAATGTAGAAGAATGAGTTTTATTCTAATTCTACCACAACGATGATTTAGAGTATAAAAAGGAAGTTTTGCAAAAGTTTAATGTGCATATTTTTTAACCAGACCAACGTAGGGTTATTTTTATGCTCATTATTGTTGATTATTGGCTAAGTTTTCTCAGACTAAAAGGTTTCCATGCTTTCATTCATGAAAGCGAATGGTTGGGTACTTGTGACCCGAAAGATGACCAAGAAAGGTCATAACGTGAGATAGTATGTTCTCTCTAAAGAATGGTTTCAAAAGAAAAGAGATAGATCATTGAGAGTCTTGGTTGACGAATGTCTTTCATGTACTCTCCATGATTTGAGATAAAACAAGCAACATGCGTGTTTAATTTGACCAACGTCGGATCAAGCATGTGTGTCAAAGAGCATTTGGATTTATTTATAAATTTGATGACTGAATATGCAGTCAAAAGAGCCAATTCTGGCATTTATGTCTCTTACAGGGAATTACCCGCATGGAGGGAAAAGATGATTATGATAAAACCCGCATGGCAGGATAAGTCTGGGAAAATCCCTGCGTAACCCAGATGGCAGCAGAAATTTTCTCAGACTTATCCTGTATGAAAGGAGAAAGACATGATGACTCATGTGCTTTTAATGTGTCCCACTCTGGGAGAAAAGTATGGAGTAGCTATTATGCTTTCCTAGTATCAACCGTACATCTTATGTGTAACGGTCATTAAGCACTCAATAAATCCAAAGAGAATAAAAGTTACAGACGAACCTAAAGATAAGAATGCTATGCAAGTGTGACTTGCAAAAGTACTAATGATAAAGAACTTTGTTGAGTTTCTGAAATGGAATGAGAAAAAAGTACTCCAGATAAATGAAGTAGATAATCGAAGTTTCCTCATTCACAAGAGTTATGAATGGTTTTTCGAAATTGTGGCAGAAAAGTTCTTGCCACATTTCGAGGGGGAGAAAGATATATGAGATAAATTAAGAATGATGAAACTCCCCTATACTTTAGATAATGTGATGAAGAATGTGATCGTCTGGGGGAGTACGACGGTCATACTAATACCCCTAAAGAAAAGAAATAGTTGTATTTCTGGATTTTTTACAGTTCCAAAAGCAGAGTAAGGAACACTAAGACGGTGCTTAAAGTGCCATAAAGAAGAAAGTTTTAATAGAATAAACCCAAATTATAAAGTTTAAAGATACGCCATTTTTAGTGAAGATGGAGTAATCTGGGGGAGCATGTTGTATGACCTATACAACACATGTTGTTAGCTCTATAAAGGATGAATGAGTAAACATGGATCTTGTGATACAAGTCCTTGTAAAACCTATTGCCTCTTGGAAATGAAAGACTATAGAATTAGTTTGCCTCTTGCAATGACAGAGCAACAACATCCCCATATGAAAGAAGTGCCAGTACCTGAGACACTGATGGTCTCAAGGAATGAGAAAATCAGATACTTCCAATTACTATAAAGTTTATGTTAGTGAAATTCAAATGGAGGTTGATCCCACCTCATTTAAAGCGCTCATTCGAGCTTTGAGAAGTGTCTGCTTATCTAAATGATAAGAGACTATGTGAGATGAAATAAAATTGGTAAATCCCAACGATCTTTGGGACTCATAAGTAATTTCCAATGGAGCATAAACAATAGGTTTAAAGGGTCTACAAGGTCAATGTGATTCCAAAGGATATATGTAAATGTGTAAAACACGACTTAAATCGAAAGGTTTTTGCGCGTTTTGCATAGAATAGATTACAATGAGTGTTGGTAGCACATCATGATCTGAGTTATATCAGATGAAAAAGTAAAGAACACAGGGGATACTGCCTGAAGAAGTCTTTTATGGACTAAAGCAATCAAATGTTGTTTTGGGTTAAAGAAAATAGAGGACAATTGTATTCGTGCAAAGTTATAGAATGGGAAATTCATTTCCTAATCATGTGCATGTGGATGACATCCTACTTGCTAGTGGTGATGTCAACCTACTGCAGGAGGAGAAAAGAAGTTCTTGTCCTCAAAGTTCAAAAGAATGTTCTCGGTAGAGTGTCTCTCGTTATAAGTATCGAGATTCACGAAGAAAAGAATAAAAGGGGGTATTAGGGATGTCGAATGGACATGCTAAGAAAGGTCTCTAAAGTATGCATGCGAGAAAACCTACGCCTGTTCTTACAGTCAAGGGTAATGGAAGTGGAAACTATGGTTTTCCAAAAGTTGACGAGAAAAGATTGAAACGGATATGGTACCATATGCTTTAGCTGTTGGAAGCTCAATATATTGCCCTGACACAGTTCACATATCCGGGGTGTTTTGGCAATGTCCAGTCCATATAGATCACTGGAATGGAGTCAAAGATATCGGCCTCATGCTGAAAGAAATAAATGCTCTCAAAAGATTGTGAGTACAAAGACATGACTTGTGAAATGTATAGCGAAATCCACAATTGTCGCTAACTTTCATACTTGGAGGTTTTTGTGTGGAAAAGCTCCAAAGAATGAAACAATTATCATCAATGTGATGCAAAGATATTTTATAGCTTGATATGAGGCTGAGGGACAGGCAAAATGGTTAAGGAGACCTATACCCGAAATTGATAATGGTTGCCAACAGCGATAACTATTTTAAGTCTTTCGCTCATATGACAACGAGTCAAGTGTTGGTGCCAAACACATTGACACAAAGTTATACGTTGTTAAGGAGAAAGTCTGGAATTATGTTGAAATGCTTGGAGCATGAAAGCAACAGACAAGTATTTGCAGATCTGCTTATTAAAGGCTTACCGCCCAGTGTGTCGGAGAACACACAGTCGACATGGGTTTTATGGTATAGTCTAATATTTCCGGACAATAAAAGGGCCCAAGGTTAAAGAATCTGTTTCAAAACAGAGGAGTGTGTTGTAGGTGTTGATTCTATCGAAAATGAACCGTGATGATGAGACATGCTCTACATGCAAATCTGTGATGGAACGAGTACTTTGAAAAGAGTTATTCCAAAGTATAAAAGTTAAAAGTATATGATGAGATTAAGGAGGAGAATGTTAGGTTGATCTCTCCACCAATGGGCCCAACGGCTCATTGGGCCCTTGACCCACGCCCTAATCGGGGGCGTCCAGCCCAAGCAACGCTGGTGGGCCCCTATCACGCAGTGCTATAAAGAGGAGGTGGGGACCAGGGGCACAGGGTACGAGGTTCGTCACCGCCACTGTTCCCTACTCCTAACCCTATCCGATCCAGAGGGAGGCACTGAAGCGATGGGAAGCTCCGCCGCCACCACTGCCCATACATCTCAGCCGCATCCACCCCACTACTCTCTGCCATCACCGGCACCATGGCCGGCACCAAGAGCTCGAGAAGGTAGAACTACTGCTAATCCCTAAGCCTATACGATCCACAGTTCTATCAACATTGACAAAGCATGGCAAGTTGGCGATGTTCTGCAGCATGAGGTGCGTCTGTTGGACGTTGACAATCGGCATAATACCGGTGAGTCAACAATAATGCCTTCTTCTCACTTGGCAAGCTCTACTGAGCATATGCAGTACTGGATTTCCACATCAACGTGTGGATTTGAGCTGAGCTCTTCTGGAGTTATGCCTGACGACATGTTTCAGCACTCACACCTGCTCGGCGTGCTCAAGCTCTCGAGGTGTACCTTTAGCTTCTCATCGCCTCCATTCCTCTGTTGCCATAGCCTGAGATTCCTGTCACTTCTGCACTGCCAAGACCTCCGAACAAGAACAAGCAATGCACATCATTACGACAGAAATTCAGACAAGGAGTTGGACAGCAGCACCACGATGTTATGGGAATGCTTCCAAAGCTTGTGGGTGCTTGACCTGCACTACACAGATTGGGATCAGATATTGTCAGCACGGATGATGGATCTCATGACCCAGCTCAGAGAGCTAATCGTGATGGGAGCCAATAACTGGGACATGAGCCATTTACGGGAACGGCTGCGCAACATTCGCAAGCTCCGTGTAAGAAAGTCCACGTGCTGCTTTAACAACGATGTGTTCTCAGAGATGGAGATGTTGGAGCTTCTTGATTTATCGGGAAATACCATCAGACGAGGCATGACAAGCTTATCTGGAGCTGCAAGAAACCGCAGCCTTCAGACTGTCATTATCTATGGAAATTATGGGTTAGAACTGATCTCTTTTAGGGGCTGCAAAGAATTGAAGAACATGTTGCTGAAAGGATATTTCTCGAGCCTTAAGGAGTTGGACATCTCGGGCACAAGTGTGAAAACCCTCGACCTTGGAGGAGTGGATATTACCTCACTCCCCGCGAGGATCATCTTGCTAGGCTGCAAGAAGCTCCGTGCAATATTGTGGCCACAACACAAACAGAGCTAAGAATGGTCTGGCATGCTCCGTATTGACACCACCTCGACATCAGCACCAGCTGATGGAAGGGCAGTACCAAAGGCACATCCACATGCCGATCAATCCCTTGAGCAGCAAAAAGAAGAGAAGTTTAAGGGGTGGCAGATTTCACTTACAGAATATAGATGCAAGGCTCCTTAGGTCACTTTATCCCGCGAGATATAAATCCTTAAGAGGCTGCCACATTGATATCTGCCATGCTGCTACCCTTGTTGGTAGCATGGTCCAAGGAGCAAGCGGTGACGAACAAGTGCAGGTCCAACCGTATTCACGTACTGTGGTGGACTCCATGTACAGAAATATCTTGAAGGGTAGCCCAGCTGCAGCAGTGACGGTATGGGACTGCCCTAAGATACCCCTGCCACGCCTAATGTGGAGGTTTCTCCCAGTGACATGTATCATAAAGGTGATCATGCACGGGCAGGGGAACACACTTTTGGAGGATGCGAATACCAGTGCCTTATTATTGCCTGATTTTATATGCAACGGGGTTTCATCGTTGCATGTGTATGATAACCCTTCCATCACCAGTGTCCTTGCACCTCCCCAAAGATCAGAATGGATCCGTCTAATATGGTGCCGAGTGGAGAGGTGCCCCAAGTTACACGCGGTCTTCACTATTCCCATGGCCGGCCAAGGTATGTTGTCTGATAATGTTTCCACAGGCTTCCAGAGTCTGGAGACATTCTGGGCGTCCCAGCTCCTGACAGCACGCTATATCCGGGACTGGGACTGGACAATGGCCACAACGCACATTAAACACTCTGGTAACTTTGAAAGTCTGGTATTCTTGCACCTAGATTACTGCCCCAGGCTCATACGTGTGCTCGTCTTGGCCACACCTTCGGTCACCTTGGGTGCACTGGAGACCCTCGAGATAGTGCAATGTGGTGATCTCAGAGAGGTATTCCCATTGGGACCCGAGCTTCAAGAGCAGGATAAAATTATAGAATTTCCCAAGCTGAAGTACATCCACCTGTGTGAGCTCCCCAAGCTGCAGAGCATCTGTGGGTGTAGGATGTCTTCCCCTAACCTCGAGGCCATCAACATCAGGGGCTGCTGGAGCCTTAGGCGTCTGCCGACTGTCGGAGACAACACCAAGGCCCCCAAGGTGTACTGCGAGAAGGAATGGTGGGACAACCTGGAGTGGGGCGGCGTGGAGAACCACCACCCTTCCCACTACGAGTCAAGTCACCCGTTGTACTACAAGGCTCAGCTGCCGAGACGCAGTGTACTCGGGTGAGCTATATGTATACCTCCATCTCTCCCAACTCTGATTATCTTTCCTTTTGTTGTTAGCACCTGGATATACCGGTAACATTTGTTATGTTATCATGATGATAGTAGAACCCAGCCTTTCAAGATCATATGGAAAAAAGAATCCGTCCCTACTCAAATGCGAACAATTTTTTTTATGCTGAAACCAAGTTATTAATATTATTTTTGAAAGAAAAGGGTCCCCCCTCCCCTAAAAACGAGGCCGCAAAGAATGAAAGAAGCACCAAGTTATTATTATTTTCATAAAACGAAAAACAACTTATCACTGTAGGTAATGCTAGTATAAGTAGTTACCAATATCGGTTTATTATGCTGCAGGTAATCTGCCATTTCCATGAACTGGTCTTCAGTTCCCCTCAACCTGCATCCATATGCCGATCATGCACATCTACAGAACAGAAGCTTTCCTGCCGTGTGCGTTGCTGCCCCTGTGTCCTGTGTGATTAGTTTATCTGCAGATTCTCCACGTAATCATTGACTGCTTCTTGGTGCAGCTTCCAGTTTGATTTGATTTGGTTTGGTTTGATCATAGTTGCTCGATCCATCATCTAGTTGCTTAGACGTTGTACAAGCTTTTGAGCAAATGAGAAATAAAAACGTTTGGAACTTCCTATCATGTTTCATGAGCTCCCAAGTGCTCATGTTGCTGCCGTAGTGCTCCTTCTCTGTTTGGTGTGGTAGTCTTTGCTTGTTGTGGTACAAATAGTCGGCCATGGACTGATTCTGTTGTCAGCTTAAATTACAACGTGTGTTCTTTGCTATGGTATGAATTGACACTATCGACTGACTGTAATTTGTGAGAATAAATGATGATTTTCTGTGTGCAACAGTTTCAGTCTGGTTGTAAATCCATGTCCGAGGTTCTTAATGTCTGATAGCCTTTCTGCATGGAGTAGCACGCACCTTCTCAGAAGAGAGAGGTTAATGCTTTCCTGCCCTGCAATAAAATGAGATTTCTGCCAGCATTTGCTAAATTTGTTTGTTCGGCGTAGAACAAGGATGTATATTTTTTAGGTCAGAAACAACTTTGTTTTGAGAGAAAGATGGTGCATCGAAAATTGAAATCTGGACAGTCAAAATACAACGGGATGGGGCTATGGTACCGGTAGGTCATGAAGTACTCCCTCCGTTCCAAAATACATGTCGGTGATCTAGTAGATCAACGACTACAAAGTTTTGTACTAGATCAACAACACTTATACAAAGCTGTACTAGATCAACGACACTTATTTTAGAACGGATGGAGTAATAAGTATGATTATGTGCATTGCTGAAATCTCCCTCTATTTGGTGACTGTATCGACTGAGATTACAGTACCAGCTCTATCAAACTACTACAGCTTAGCACGACCTCCGTGAAATTCTCATGCTCAATAGAACATTCTTTTCTAGATTTAGGATCCCTTGAAGTTAAAACTGTTTAAAATCAAATGCGCTATATAAAACTGGATTCCTAATGCGATATACAAAATTCCTGGGAAACTCATTGGAATCAAGAGGCATTGTGATCTTGTTGCGTAACTATGCTATACACAATATACATATAAGGAAAAATAAAAAGATCTTTGAATTCATAATCTTGTGTTTTGCCACGAAAACACATCACGTGCTATCACGCTGCTGGAGAAGACGACGCCTCACACTCTAGATGCATCGGTTCAGTACAGCTGGGACATTCCTCTCAGGGCCACAAAGGACGTCGCTCATAGTTGGCTGACGCTCCTTGTCACACTTTATACAGCTTACCGCGAGTAGAGCCATCTGCTCGCCATAGTGTGTCAATAGTCATGAAAGCAAATTGTTAATGTTATGAGAATTTATAGTACCATCGGATTCAGAAACGTGACATATATGTGAATAAGCAACGACAAAAACACTCAGAGTACGGTTTGTTTTTGTAGCCCATGGTGCAAATGACGAATTGATGCACCAAGTTGCCAAGCGATCAAACTTAATAATGTGATGCACCATCTTGTTGCTTACGACACCCTTTTAACTTATTGTTGGTTGCTGCCTTTTGAATAGCGGGTAGTTTCCTGTTTGGCTAGTCGAAGAAGAATGCTTTTGTACTGTACTGGCAATGATGGTGCAAATGATGTCTTCAAATAATTGAAGACCAATCTTCCCTATACCTAACACAATCAGATGCTTATTTATTTATTTTACATGGCTTGGTATGTGGTCTGCACAGCAAGGACATGGTTATGGTAGGCTTTTTTTATGGTCATGCAAGCTTGTTATAATTCCTGAATAATTTTATATCTAAAATTGGGGTATCATCACATATATATAATCAAAGCAAAGGAGTGAGGTTGATGTTTGAATTGGGTTGGGTTAGGTCAAAGATCGATCGCGGAGGCCCGTCGGCGCACGGTCAGATCCAACGTCCCTTGGGCTCCCCTTGCTGGTGCCGGAGATGGTAGGGCCTTCCTCCATTGTAGTTGGCAGGAGCAGCTGCTCACTCTGTCCGTCATGTGTGTTCTTTGTGTGGTGACACCGCAGATAGGCTTTGCGCCGCTGCCTCAGACACCGGCGGAGCTATGTTTATGGCTGGGGGGGCAACGTGAAAAACTCCTCTGCCACGCCCTCCTGTCAACGTGGCGGCGGTGAACATGACACATCAATCAGTTAGAGGGCGCTCGGGGAGAATAGGACCTCTGTTGAACAACTTACTTCAAAATTGGGACCCAAACATGCATTTTCAAAGACCTAGGACTAAACGGGCACTGTCAAAAAAGATTTAGTACCTCCAATACATTTAACTCTATTATCTTCCTTAAAAGAAAGTGGTCTGCTGCGTGACGTTACAAGTCCTCTCCTTAACTGAATGAAATAACGAATGATTCTATAATCTATATCACGTAACTGGTAGATACAAGTTGCCTCAGTGCTCCCTCCATTTCTATTTAGGTTTCAATTGATCATGTGCTGATGACATGCACTGCCACAATCAAGCATGCACGAGGTCGCTGGACAAATCAAACGGCTCAAACAGCATCACGAGGGAAGCATACCTGCCAAACGTTTGTTCGCTAGAATTGTCGTTCTTCTTGTTAGGTGTATATTTTCATGTTGATCAAGACTCCGATTGAGAATAATTTAGGACCACCACTGGTTAGTTATAACATTGACTGGAGGAGTAAATAATGGTAGCTAATATAATCCTGCATGTTCAAGGGAGGGAGGGGGAGGGGTAGAATTAACATCTACTGGGGTTAGAAAGGAATATACCTATACTTCTGCTTCGGTACAACCCCCAAACACAAGAACAACTCTGATTAGTCTATACATCTTCATAAGAAAAGACATGATGGTCATATTTTAGAAACTCTTACTCCACTATATACAGGCTTTTTGTGGGGTGCACATCCCCTCCCATGATGTTGCAAAAAAAAAAAAAATCCCCTCCCACGAGCTGGACTGGCCCATCTATCTTTTTATTTTTCTGATTTTAAATCACAAAGAAACTGTGAACCTGTGACTCCTGGTTCAGAGTTCGACGTGATAACCAACCAGTCACCATCAGTTGGCATTATTAAGTACCTCTTTCTCATTCTTTTCTCCTTT
>NC_057809.1:12496584-12500899 GCF_018294505.1 Triticum aestivum | reverse complement strand
TTATTTTTTCTGTTCCTTTCTTGTTTTCCGTTTTCTTTTGCAATGTGTGATTTTTTTTTTCAATTTTGCCTTTTCTAAATAATCAATGAAGTATTTTTTAAATTTGTGAACATGTTTTTAAAATTGATTAAAAAAATTCAAATTCAAGAACGTTTTTCAAAATTCATGGATTTTTTTCAACATTATTGAACTTTGTTTCAAAATCGATGAACCTTCTTGAAATAGATGAACTTTTTTCAAAATCAACAAACCTTTTTTTCAAAATGAATGATTTTTTTCAAATTTTGTGAACTATTTTGTTTTCAAAATTGACGGACTTTTTTCAAAATAGATAAACCTTTTTTCAAAACATTGAACTTTTTCTCCAAAATCCGTAAAACAATTCCCAATTCATGGTAGTTTTCAATTTGTGAACATTTTGCATATCCGTGAAGATTTTTTCAAATCCATGAACTTTTACAAAGAGAAGAACCATTTTTTCAAAGGTCAAACATGTCAATGGTCAACTTATGGCCTGTTCAACCATGAAGAAGTTCTTATTTTGGTCGAACCACGAAGATGCGATCAAGCGATCAAGCGTATGATGTTGTGTGTTGGCAAGCGATAGCTAGTCGCTGGTGTATTTGGGCTGGCCCATGAAAGGTGGTGTGGGAGTATTGCGCCCGCTAACAAAAAAACTAGCGCAACAAGTGATGACTAGAAGGTCCCGATGTACAAGGAGTAGCATCACACAAACCAAAGCCGACACCCCTACGTGTGGAAGTGTTGCGCCCGCTAACAAAAAAAACTAGCGCAACCAGTGCCTCGAGAAAGCTCTCCCATCTGAAATCCCCATCTAAGAGGGTGCTTGGATTCAAGGGACTATTTTTAGTCTGACTAAAAATAGTCTCTTTTAGAGGCTAAAGTTCCAAGCACCCTTGACTAAAGAGAGGCTAGGACTAGTCTTGAGGCTAAAAACTTTTAGTCATAGAAAACCTACTAAAATATGTATTAGCCCTCTCTCTCCTCATTTAATTCCTCTATTTTAACACATGCGAGTTCTGGATTGGATGGTTTGGAGGATAATAAATGCTCAATAATTTGATTTTAGTCTCTTTAGTATTTGGATCCAAGCATGGGTGAGGCTAGCAAGTTTTAGTCCCACTACTTTTAGTCATGGGACTAAAACGTATCCAAGCACCCTCTAAGCCTGACGCCGTCCTCGCCTTCCTCGCCGACCTCGGCCTGTCCACCGTCGACGTCACCCCCCTCGTTGCCAAGGACCCCAAGCTCCTCTGCGCCGGCGTGGACAGGAGCCTGGCCCCCAACGTCGCGGACCTCACCGGCCTCGGTTGGTCACACTCCGAGGTCGCGCAACTCGTGGCGATCGCCGGAGCAAAACTCCGCCCTAGATCCGTCGTCTCCAAGCTGCAGTACTTCCGGTGGCTCTTCGGCTCCTTCGAGAACCTCCTCCGGACGCTCAAGTTGAACGCCAATCTCCTCCAGCACAACCTCGACAGGGCGGTGAAGCCCAACGTCGCCTTCCTGCGGGAGTGCGGCCTAGATGCTTGCGCTATTGCCAAGCTGTGCGGCCATCGGCCACGGCTGCTCACCGCCGACCCGGAACGCGTCTGGCTAATGGCGGCCTCCGCCGAGAGAATTGGTGTGCCCCGTGAATCTCGGATGTTCAGGCACGCACTGCATGCTGTTTCATTCCAGAGCGACGAGAAGATCACCACCAAAGTGGGGTACTTGAAGAACACGTTCAGGTGGTCAGATGCTGAGGCGGGCATTGCCGTGTCTAATGCTCCTACGGTGCTGAGGAAGTCAAAGGAATCGCTGCGGCGCAGTTCCGAGTTCTTCTTCTCTGTGGTGGGGTTGGAACCAGCCTACATTGCTCAACGGCCGGTAATTATCAGTTACAGCCTAGAGGGCCGTCTCAGGCCCCGGTACTGCGTCGTAGAGTTTCTCAAGGAAAATGGACTGGTCAAGCGTGTTCCGAGTTGGCATACCATTTTCAATCTGATTGAGAAGGAATTCATGGAGAGGTACATATGCCCTCACATGGTAGCTGCACCGCACCTCGCTGAAGACTATGCTGCTGCCTGCAGAGGGGAAATGCCGACTAGTTTCAGATTTACATGAGCTAAGAACGCGGTACTGGACCTTGAAAATGCTTTGCTGTAACCCAGATTTCACTCTCTGTATTAAGCTGGTAATTCCTGATTTAGCATTCTTTGCCCGACTGAATGGTGGTTGTCTGGTATACTATGTCTGTTATATTCTGGAATAAGCAACATGCCTTTTGTCAAACCTTGTTCAGATATGCTATTTGCAGACTAGATTATTGTTCTGCAGTTTTTTCATGCTTTGGCTTTTGAAGCTTCATTGGGATTTAGGGCCACAATGGATAGAAGGTGCAATCTCGGCCATTTTCTTGTATGCTTCAGTTCAGACACTATCAATGTTTTTAGAACATTGGGATTGGTCTTAAGTAATTATGATGAATGTTTTCAGAACATTGGGACGTGACTTCTTATGACGAATCACTTTTTGGTTAGGGGATTTTCAGAGAAAAGATCTTCTATTGTTTTCAAATGATCAAGATATGGCAAACAGAGATGGGAAATATGCAACACATGTGGTGCCTTGTAATCTAAGCTGGGCTTTTGAGGTAATTATTCTTTATGTATCCTCCTTTACATTTTATTTATATGATGGTTGATTGATCTAACCATAATGACTCATTGGTGTGTTCAGTTTTCATTGGGCAAATTACCTTTGCCTACAAATAGTATATGCGTATGACATTCCTTCATCGGTTTCGCAAACATTAATTTCCCAGTAGCCTCTCATCGGTGCTTTAGCTTTATTTGTGCATATATGCTCGCAAGTTGCAGAAACCATCATGCCCCACAAATTGTTTCTATGCGATGCTAATTTCCATTGTCGCTCAGTTTGGGAGCACTCAGCTGATTGATATTTTTCTTCATTAACATTTTAATCTCTGTTGTAAGAACTAGAGTTTCCATTGTTGATATTGTAGCTGAATTATACTTTTTACTGTTGCACACTTAATATACATTCTGGCTCACATCTGTGATATGAGTCACATGACTGATGATGTACCTGCTTTCCAGGTTTAAACCTACATACGCATTATACACTGATGCTAGCACAATGTCTAATTTGAAATTGTGTTGTTCAATCTGATGTTAGCACTTCACGGAGAGACATAGTAACACATTAATAGTGCCATTGCAGGTTTCTGTATGTAAACACGTATTGTTCTCCCTATTGCTGATGCGTCAACAACTGACAAACTGTTTAATTCAGTGCTGTAATTTGGCAAGATGCACAGTTACAATGGACAAGTTGTCGCAGCCTCCTTGTTTTCCAATCTCAGTACGTTTGTTAGTATTTTGATATGATAGCTTTAAGAGCAGTTGCCACAGTGACAGTGGTGAAGCTGGAAAATGATAAACATGACAATATGCTACTCCTGAAATAATACATGAAAGGCGTGTGTGAGCATAAGGATGTGCTGAAGTATATATACCGGGAGTAGCAAAGTGACTGAGAGCTGCATCTGCAAACATACGACCCCGCCGCTGTGCATCCAAGCCACCTATCCGGTAGGAAGGAGTGAGAGGGGGCCAGTGTAGTGTTGTTGTATATCCTGAATATTATTTGCATGGCTTGTCCTTCTTGCCTCTGTGCCCTCTGGCACAAACAGAAGTTAAACAAGGGACCCTGCCAATTGTCAAATGAATTGGAGAAGTTTTCAAAAAGGCATTCATCATCTGTTGCCCTGTGAAAAATCAACTCATGACGGTATTGTCCAACGAGAACGACACAAGCTTGATCTTTAGAGGTCATGGCAAGACGGAAGTTCAGCCAATCATCCTCTGTCATTCTCTTGGTATTTGCAACATTCATTTCCTTAACTGGCATCTTTTCTGATGGCTATTTACTTTCTGGTCAGATTTGGCCGAACAAAATGCTTTTCGGCTGTCCACTGGGCATTGTTTCCGACTTGCTCCGTAATTGTTTGTAGACCTACTGGAATTGGTTGCTACTTTAGTAGAGCCCTGTAGCTGATATGCTCTGAATTGTCTATCTGTACAACTTTGGTCATATGGATTTTGAATGTAGAGAAGAATGTGTCGGCCTTCTTATGTTGCCCGGAGATCGACACGGGAAGGATTCTATTAACTGTTGCATAGCTGCACCTGATGGGTGTCCAAAAACTAATGTCATAATGCTGATGGGCATGGATTTCTTTTTGTTCCGTTTTTGTAAGATGGATAGCAAATGCCTGATGGGTGGAGATATT